>NW_017673112.1:7850-36613 GCF_001879085.1 Nicotiana attenuata
GCCGAGCCAGAGAGATAAGAAGATTTTATAGGCTAAGAACAATTTTTGGTATGATATGTATGTACTAGGAAGAAAAATAGTGATGGTATATTGTGGATTTCTATTGTATAGTGAAGTAGTTAAAAAAAATCCAACTTATTGACACCATTAAAGAAAATGATTTTAAAATTTAAAAAAGTATTTGTTTCTCCTATTGCGAGTTTATTTAATTTCACGACTACTTAACCCATCTTTAAAACTAAGAGGTGGGCAAAGGGACTTGTTCTGTAAAGATGTTATGAGAATTTAGAAGATTGCAAATAATGAACAACCAATCCTCTCCTTCGAAAACTGCCAAGCTAGCATATATTCTTATGTAGATCAATGTTGTTGAGATAAATTAAATTTATGGATACCCAACTAGTACTGTGCGAAACTGTCCTCTACTTCTATAGTCTGGCGCAGAAGTTTATGGGAAAGATATGGATGATTATAACAGCGTTTTGATTCCTCAATTGATGATCGAAATTTGATTCTTATCTTAATCAAGGATTGGAAGAAATATATAAGACGAAGCCAGGCAATGGAACAACTTTTGTCATGGTGGACGGGAGACGTAGGCAAGGTTTTCCAACACTTTCAATTATGGCGCCGAGATATCCTGGGCTATTCATAGCATCATCAGTAGCATCGTGAGAGTGCTTTTAAGCGCGGCAAGAGATTTCAAATTGGAGATCAAGAGACATTCATTAGCGGAGGAAGTCTAGAGATTTCTTCTTATTCAGAGATGGATGAATTCAGAAAGAAAGAAATACTTGGTTTTGAAAAACTAACACTAGGAAGGAGAAAGAATAAATGAGATTACTTTAGCCACTTGGGCCAGCGATGACGCATAGAGCTCATGGAACATCAATCAACATTGCCAATTCCTAGTAGAATGTCCAAGAGATATTATTGATAAGTTACAAAGAAGCTATATAGGAGCTTACAAATATTAGTATGATAATTTGTAATTGGCTACTAAGAGGCCTAGTTCAAACAGAACCCTTCCTAGAAGGTGGCTGCGTAGAATAGGTGCTCTTCAAAAGAATTATATTTGTATTTGAGATTTGAAAGTTCTATTAATAAAATAAAAGGCTCTAAGCGATGAATTATTTTTATGAATTGTCTTAGTTACTTAATAGTTAATACTTTGAAATTATATTAAATAAATTTTAACTCTATTATAAATTTATATTTACTAGATTATTTCATTACAAGTCTTTTGTTTTAATATTTTACAATTCTTTACTTAGTTTTCTAATTTTCTTTTTAACATACTAACAAAGTAACATTTAAGTTTATTAAATAAGTCAAAAGTCTAGCCGTTGCAAACTTTAAAAACATAGTAATTTTCAAAAAACTAGACGTTTTTTTATTAAAAAAAATACACTTAAGGCCCACGAACCCGTCCCGTTCCGTCCCGTCCCATCCCGTTTGTTAGCGGGACGGGATGGGACGACCGTTTCGTCCCATTTGTCCCGTCCCGTTTCGTCCCGTCCCGCCACCGTCCCGCTTAAATGTCGTCCCGTCCCGTCCCGTCCCGTTAATTTCGTCCTGTCCCGTCCCGTCCCCTCCCGTTGGACAGCCATAATTCGACGCGCGTGGAGGCCGATTTGAGGGGCAAAGGCGTCACGGGCTAGAGATTTCGCCGGTTCGAGGTGAGTAATGATTGTAAATGATATCCTGAGGGTTTGAAACCCCGAATTTGCACCCATAGTGCTATATTGAGGTGACTTGCACGCCGGATAGAGAGCGTGGGGTAGAGCACCGTTGGGGATTGTGACTTGGTCCGTCCCGGTTGTTGATTTTACCGCGTATTTCGCTATGACTTGTTGTTTTTTTTACTATGACTTGGGCTTATTGCCATATTTGGGGCTTATTGCCGACTGTTTGAACTCCCTATGAGCTATCATCACTGTTTTCCTCACTATTTGAAATGTTATTTGAACTCAGTCCATTGTCATTACACTGTTTCATGAACTTAGCTATATTTTTACTCAACCTCGAGTTTTAACTGATATTTGAACTACTGTTTGAGCTGAGCATTATTGTTTCTTTACTGATGCCCGAGGGGCTTATGATTATTTTTGGACTAATTGAGGCCGAGGGCCACATGTGAGGATATGCTGAGTGATGTGAGGAGGCTTTCAGGCCTCGAGTGTATTGTGAGGAGGCTTTCAGGCCTCGAGTGTAATGTGAGAAGGCTTTCAGGCCTCATGTTGATATGTACAGGCTTTCAGGCCTTATGATGATATAGCGCTTGGGCTGTAGGAGCCCCTCCGGAGTCTGCACCCCCACAGTGAGCGCGGGTATCCATTTAGAGCGGTTAAATTTTAGACAGTGGTAACAATGACACTATCATACGCGTTTTGGTCAGGTAACAATGACTGACCAGTGGTAACAATGGCACTGTAATACGCGTTTTGGTCAGGTAACAATGGCTGACCGGTCAGGTAACAATGACTGACTAGTAACGAAAATCATGCCCGAGGGGCGAACTTTTATGTGCTCATCTTGCATACTTATTTGCATTTTTACCGGCTATGCTGTGGTATTTGTGCCCGAGGGGCGGATTTCTAACTATTTTGAACAGCTTTCGTAATTATTGAGAGGACCATTATCAAAAGAGATTTGAACTGAGCCGAAACATTTCTAAAGAGTTCTCTGATTTCACTGTCTTCTCGGAAATTGTACCCGGCTTCTGTACAGCCCGTTGGTTGCTTTACGTGATTTCTTGCTGCTCAGTTATTATTTACTTCTATTACTCACTGAGTTGGAGTACTCACTTTACTCCCTGCACCTCGCGTGCAGATGCAGGTATTGGTTACCCGGTAGCGGGTTTCAGCTGGTTGAGGATTTGCTATCGTAGCTGAGCAAGGTGACCGCCGGCGTTCGTGGAACCGGACTTCGTCTCTTGATTCTAAATTTTATTGTGTATATTATTGGCATTGTAGTTGTGTTCAGATTTCTTTAGATTCTCGTGCCTTGTGACACCTCGGACGGGCTGTGTAGGGTTGTAAATTATCTTTTATAAATGCCATTTAGTCGTATTTATCCATTCATCTATGTTTAATAATTGTTAAAGAGACAAATTGGGTTAGTTGGCTGGCCTTGTCTTCACGAGAGGCGCCATCACGACTGCGTTTGGAAATTGGGTCGTGACAAGAATTTACGCCCCGATCCCCCATTAACTGCTTTCCCTATGTTCATTTCTACTATTTTGGTTTGCCGGGACGTTCGATGTTGAGTTTCGTGAAGTTTTGGGACACTTAGTCCCTAAATGAGAGCTTAACTGTGGAAAAGTGGTTCGTAGTCGGAACAGTGTGAAGACGACCTCGGAATGGAAATCCGATGGTTCCGTTAGCTTCGTTAGGTGATTTCGGGGTTGGGAGCGTGTTCAGAATGTATTTTGGAAGTCCGTAGCTCATTTAGGCTTGAAATGCCGAAGTTTGAATTCTTGAAGTTCCGGTCCGATAGTGACTTTTTGATCCGAGGGTCGGATTGGAATTCCGGAAGTTGTACTAGCTCCGTCATGTCATTTGGGATGTGTGTGCAAAATTTCAGGTCATTTGGACGTGTTTTGGTTAGGTTTTTGATCGAAAGCGTATTTAGATAAAAATTGAAGTTCTTAGGTTCAAATCCTTGTTTAATTCGAATTTCCGGGGTTGTTTTAGGTGGTTTAAGGATTGGTACAAGTTTTCATGAGGTATTAGGTGTTACTGGTGCTTTTGGTTGAGGTCCCGGGGGCCTCGGGATGATTTCGGGTGGTTAACGGAAGAATTTTGAAGTGTGCAGTAGCTGATTTCTTGCTGCTTCTGGTATTTCCACATCTGCGGCCTGGGGCGCCGCAGAAGCGGCTACATGGCCGCAGAAGTGGCTATTGCCCTTTCCCTCAGAAACCGCAGAAGCGGTTCTTCTCCCGCATAGGCGGAGCCGCAGAAGCGGCTTATCCGCCGCAGAAGCGAAGCCTAGTGGCCCCCTAGTCTCCGCAGAAGCGGATTGTCCCTCGCAGATGCGCTTCCGCACCTGCGGCTTATTTATCGCAGATGCGGTCCTGGCCATTTTATTGAAGACCGCAGAAGCGGCTGTCCGCATAGCGGACGCAGAGACGGTCCTGTCCGACAGAAGCGGAAATGCCTGTCCTGATATAGAAAATTCGAGGGTTTGATTTCATAAGTTAGGAAAACCAAATTTAGCTCGGGTAAGGGCGATTTTCAGAGGGTTTTGAAGAGAATACTATTGGGTAACGTTTCTTTAATCCCTTCTACTTATATTTTATCATTTTGTAGTTAAATCCATCATTAGAATTCGAATTTGGGATCAAAATTTGAATAAATTGGGTAAAACTTCATAAGCTAAACCATTGAGTTTTGAGTGAGCATTTGACCTCCGATTTGGGAGATTTTTATATGGTTAGACTCGTGAGAGTACGAGGGTTCTGAAAATGTGAAAATTATTTGATTTCGAGGCGTTGGCCTGAAGGGCATTTTGGTCATTTAACCTAATTTCACGCTGTAGCTTTGAATTAAACAGCAAAACCAGTTGTTTGCGATGTTATTTACGATATGTAATTGAATTGAATAGATTTGGGCCATTTGGAGTCGGATACTCGTGGCAAAGGCGTGATTTCTAGTTGATTTTGGAGCCGGTTCGAGGTAAGTGGCTTGTCTAACCTTGTATGGGGGACCTTTCCCCTTAGGATTTGCTATTTGGTATTTGAGCGCCCTGTATGCGAGGTGACGAGCGCGTACTTGAGCCAATTGTTGAAAAATCCAGTTTTTACTTAAGATATTGAGACTAAGTTTCCTTCATATTTGCCTTACTGTACTTGGAATTATAACCTGTGTTAGATTAGAAAAGCATGTTTAGTTGATCCAATTTGCCTAATTGTTTAAGTTGACTTGACTGAACTACGTGAAGCATGCTAGGCTAGTACTACCTGTTGCTGTCTTTGTACTTCCTTTCTTAGTATCTTCTGGTTGTGGTTCCGCATTTACATTGGGACTACAGATGTGGGATTCCGACAGCTCCCCCCCTTGTTTGTTTACTTTGGGACTACGGGTTCGATTCCCGGTAGATCCCCTTGCACTTTTACTTTGGGACTGCGGGTTAGATTCCCGATAGATCCCCCTGCACATTGATAGTTGGACTATGGGACGATCCCGGGAGATCCTTCGAATATACACATATGATGGACTACGGGTCGGTATCCCGAGAGATCCACTGGACAGTTGGGAAAAGGACTACAGGACGGTATCCTGGGAGATCCTCATTGTTACCATTGGTATTGAGCTGTACTTATTCTGTGGTTGTTCCGTTCTTTATGTATTTGATATTGCCTTGTTTAACCTGCCTTATCTCACTGTTGTACTCATTATTATTGTCAGTTTTTCATACTGTTAGTTTATTATTATATTTTATCTCAGTAGGGCCCTGACCTTCCTTGTCACTACCCAACCGAGGTAGGGCTTGGCACTTACTGAGTACCGCTGTGGTGTACTCATGCCCTTCCTGCACATGTTTTTCATGTGCAGATCCAGGTACCTTCACTCAGGCGCACTATCCTTGAGGCGAGGAGATACACGGAGACTTCGAGGTATATCTGCCGCGTCCGCAGACCAGGAGTCTCTATTCTGTTCTAGCTTTAGTACTTAGTTTATTCCTTTTGTCTCAGTTGTTTAGATATTTTGGAGCTAGAGCAGCGTACTATGTTCTGTTAGCCTGTGGTTCCCGTGAGTTTTCGGGTTTTGGGATTGAGTTGTAGACTTTCGCATTTCTTTTGAGTTGTATAGGCCGAGCGCCTTATATGTAGTTATTATTTTAATATGTCTAGCTTTATTTAACCATTTTCGCAAGTTAGGTTGTTATTTCCGCATTGTTAGGCTTACCTAGTTGTAGGGACTATGTGCCATCACGACATGTTCATGGAGGGTGAACTGGGCTCGTGACAAGTTGGTATCAGAGCTCTAGGTTCATAGGAGTCACGAAACACAGGCCGATTTATTAGAGTCTCGCTGATCGGTACAGAGACGTCTGTACTTATCTACGAGAGGCTATGTAACTGTTTAGGGAAAAATCTTCATTTTATTGAATTCCTTGTCGTGCGATATTTTTGGACATCAATTCTAAACTTCGGACTTCTATTCTCTCACAAATGGTGAGGACACGCGCTACTCGAGATAATCAGGCACCCGCGCCCCTACTGCAGCCGTCAGAGGCCAGGGCCCGGGGAGAGGTTGAGGACGCGCACGTGGTGCAGCCAGAGCACCTGCGCAAGCTGCCGCCGAGGTACCACCAGCAGATCCAGCCGGAGCCCAGGCACCTGGCACACCTACTACTGCCATTACTACTCTAGCGCTCCAGGAGACTTTAGCTCAGTTCATGAGTATGTACACCACCTTGGCTCAGGCAGGGTTGCTTCCCCTTGCTGCAGCCACATCCCAGGCCGGGGGAGGAGCACAGACTCCCGCCGTCCGCACTCCTGAGCAGCGAGTGCAGGTTGAGCAGGCTCCCGAGATTATTCCCGCTCCACCTGCAGCACCAGTTCAGCCCGAGGATGGGTCAGCTGCTTCAGAGGACGAGCAGCGCAAACTTGAGAGGTTCAAGAAATATGACCCCCCAGTGTTCAGTGGATTAGCATCAGACGATGCCTTGGGATTTCTAGAGGAGTGTCATCGTATTCTTCGCACTATGGGCATAGTGGAGTCCAGCGGGGTTTCTTTCACTACTTTTTAGCTTCGGGGAGCCGCCTATGATTGGTGGCATACTTATGAGATAAACAGTCCAGTCGAGGCTGCTTCACTGACTTGGACTCAATTCTCGGATATGTTTATGAGAGAGTTCGTTCCCTAGAGTCTTAGGAATGCATGGCGCGCAGAGTTTGAGCATTTGCGCCAGGGTGCTATGACCGTTTCGGAGTATGCTATCCGTTATACCAGATTGGCCAGGCATGCACCGGCATTGGTTGCTACAGTTCGGGAGAGAGTTCGCAGGTTCATTGAGGGTCTTATTCCACCCATCAGATCTAGCATGGCTCGAGAGTTGGAGATGGACATTCCTTATCAGCAGGTAGTGAGCATTGCTAGGAGGATTGAGGGTATGCTCGCCAGGGAGCGAGGGGAGAGGGAGGCCAAGAGGTCTCGAGAGTCGGGTCACTACTCTGGTGCCCGTACCCCATCAGCAGGTCGTTATGGCAGAGGTTATGCGGGTCGCCCTGTTCATTCAGCTCTTCCAGCAGCCGGCAGTACTCCAGCTCCACCTACACCTCAGGAGCCTTATTATGCACCTCTAGTTTCTAGCGCGCCTCCTGCGCGGGGTGCTTCCAGAGGTCAGTCCAGTAGACCTGGCCCTAGTCAGTCACAGGCACCGCGTCCTCCCAGAGCTTGTTACGAGTGTGGTGATACACGTCACTTGGTGAGGGATTGCCCCAAACTTGGGAGGAGCGCGCCCCCATAGACTTCTCAGCCACAGCGTGCTCCTCAAGGTTCTCAGGCCATGGTCACAGCTCCAGCTGCTACCCCACCTGCCCAGCCGGCTAAGGGCAGAGGTCGGGGAGATAGAGGTCGTCCTCGCGAGAGGGGCCAGGCCAGATATTATGCTATTCCTGCTCGTACTGAGGCTGTTGCCTCCGACTCCGTCATTACAGGTATTATACTGGTTTGTCACAGAGAGGCATCAGTTCTNGGGGCGGAAGTCGGGGAGATAGAGGTCTCCCTTGAGAGAGGGGTCGGGCCAGATATTATGCTATTCCTGCTCGTATTGAGGTTGTTGCCTCCGACTCCGTCATTACAGGTATTATACTGGTTTGCCACAGAGAGGCATTGGTTCTATTCGATCCGGGCTCTTACTTTGCTCCTCATTTGGGTGTGCCTCGGGATTTTTTGAGTGCCCCCGTTTATGTTTCTACTCCTGTGGGGGATTCTCTTATTGTGGACCGCGTTTATCGGTCATGTTTGGTTACTATTCGTGGTTTTGAGACCAGAGCGGACTTATTGTTACTCGGTATGGTGGATTTTGACATTATTTTGGGCATGGACTGGTTGTCGCCCCATTTTTCTATTCTTGATTGTCACGCCAAGACCGTGACGCTGGCTATGCCAGGTATTCTGCGTATTGAGTGGAGTGGTACTTTAGATCACACTCCCAGTAGAGTTATCTCTTTTCTTAAAGCTCAGCGTATGGTTGAGAAGGGGTGTGCCGCGTATTTAGCTTATGTGAGAGATGTCAGTATTGATACCCCTACTGTTGATTTAGTTCCAGTGGTACGGGATTATCCCGATGTGTTTCCAGCTGATCTTCCGGGCATGCCGCCCGATAGAGACATTAATTTTGGCATTGATCTGTTGCCGGGCACTCAGCCCATTTCCATTCCTCCGTATCGTATGGCTCCTCCTGAGTTGAAGGAGTTGAAGGATCAGTTGCAGGAATTTCTTGGTAAGGGTTTTATTCGACCCAGTGTTTCACCGTGGGGTGCTCCTGTCTTGTTTATGAAGAAGAAGGATGGTTCTATGCGCATATGTATTGATTACCGTCAGCTGAACAAGGTTACAATGAAGAACCATTATCCTTTGCCTCGTATTGATGATCTGTTTTACCAGCTTCAGGGCGCACATGTGTTTTCTAAGATTGACTTGCGCTCAGGGTACCATCAGTTGAAGATTTGGGAGCCAGATATCCCGAAGACTGGCTTCAGGACTTGGTATGGTCATTACGAGTTCCTTGTTATGTCATTTGGGCTGACCAATGCCCCAGCAGCTTTTATGCATTTGATGCACAGTGTGTTCAGGCCATATCTTGACTCGTTCGTTATCGTTTTTATTGATGATATTCTAGTGTATTCCCGGAGTCGGGAAGATCATGAGCAGCACCTGAGGATCGTGCTTCAGACCTTGAGGGAGAAGAAGTTATATGCAAAGTTCTCAAAATGTGAGTTTTGGCTGAGTTCTGTGGCATTCTTAGGCCACGTGGTTTCGAGTGAGGGTATTCGGGTGGATCCGAGGAAAATAGAGGCCGTACAGAGTTGCCCCAGGCCGTCCTCAGCTACAGGATTTGTAGTTTCCTTGGTTTGGCGGGCTACTACCGTCGCTTCGTGGAGGGATTTTCATCGATTGTGGCCCCTATGACTAGATTGACCTAGAAGGGTGCCCCATTTCAGTGGACAGAGGAGTGTGAGGCGAGCTTTCAGAAGCTCAAGACAGCTTTGACTACGGCCCCAATCTTGATGTTGCCTACCGGTTCGGGGTCTTATACTGTCTATTGTGATGCCTCGAGAGTTGGCCTTGGAGCGGTGTTGATGCAGGACGGTAGGGTGATTGCCTATGCGTCCAGACAGTTGAAGATACATGAGAAGAACTACCCTGTCCACGACCTTGAGTTAGCTGCATTGTTTATGCCTTGAAGATCTGGCATCATTACTTGTACGGTGTGCCTTGTTTTCTTTTTATAAGGGCTAAAATCACTTATTTTGGCTTTTTTACCCCATATTGTAGGGTGGATCTCGAAAGATATGAATGATCTCCCTCCAAGCCGTACATACGACTTTCATCGAATACGGCTTTCCGCATAATTCTATATGTATCTATGAGATCGAGTATGGAATTCCGTTTACTCACTTTAAATTGAGTATCCGTTACACTACGATTTTGAACCAGAAGAGAGATTTCAAGAAATGGCAGATCTATTCACTCTATCAATAACCGAGCCGGATCTGGTGTATCATAAGGGATTTGCCTTTTCTATTGATTCCTGCGGATTGGATCAGAAACAATTCTTGAATGAGGCCAGGGATGAATCGAAAAAGAAATCTTTATTGGTTCTACCTCCTATTTTTTATGAAGAGAATGAATCTTTTTCTCGAAGGATCAGAAAAAAATGGGTCCGGATCTCCTGCGGGAATGATTTGGAAGATCCAAAACCAAAAAATAGTGGTATTTGCTAGCAACAACATAATGGAGGCAGTCACTCAATATAGATTGATCCGAAATCTGATTCAAATCCCATATAGATCTATACTGACCATCGGAGTTTGCAACACTTACTCAAGCAAAAAGATCTTAACATGCGTCAGAGGAGGTGGTTAGAGTTGCTGAAGGATTATGACATCACTATCCTGTATCACCCGGGTAAGGCCAATGTGGTGGCGGATGCCTTGAGTCGCCGGGCAGAGAGTTTGGGGAGTTTGGCATATTTACCAGCTTCAGAGAGGCCTATGGCGATAGACGTTCAGGCCTTAGCCAGCCAGTTTGTGAGATTGGATCTTTCAGAGCCCAGTCGGGTCCTAGCTTGTGTGGTTTCCCGGTCTTCCTTATTTGATCGTATCAGGGAGCAGCAGTATGAGGACCCTCATTTACTTGTCCTTAAGGACAAGGTTCAGCGTGGAGATGCCAGGGATATGACCATTGGAGATGACGGGGTATTGAGGATGCAGGGCCGGATTTGTGTGCCCAATGTTGATGGTCTTCGAGAGATGATTCTAGCCGAGGCTCATAGCTCGCGGTATTCCATCCATCCGGGTGCCGCGAAGATGTATCAGGACCTGAGGTAACACTATTGGTGGAGGCGGATGAAGAAAGATATAGTTGGCTATGTGTCTAGATGCCTCAACTACCAGTAGGTGAAGTATGACCACCAGCGCCCGAGTGGGTTGCTTCAGCAGATAGAGATTTCGGAGTGGAAATGGGAGCGCATCACTATGGATTTTGTATCTGGACTCCCACAGACCTTGAAGAAGTTTGATTCCATTTGGGCTATTGTGGATCGGCTGACCAAGTCCGCTCATTTTATTCCTGTGTGTACCACTTATTCATTGGAGTGGTTGGCAGAGATTTATATCCGGGAGATCGTCCGTTTGCATGGTATTCCATTTTCTATTATTTCAGACAGAGGTACCCAGTTTACATCGTGGTTCTGGAGAGCCGTGCAACAGGAGTTAGGCACTCGGGTGGAGTTGAGCACATCATTTCACCCCCAGACGGACGGACAGTCCGAGCGCACTATTCAGATTCTTGAGGATATGCTCCGTGCGTGTGTGATTGAGTTTGGAGGGTCTTGGGATCATTTCTTGCCATTGGCGGAGTTTGCTTACAACAACAGTTATTAGTCCAGCATTCAGATGGCGCTGTATGAGGCTTTATATGGTAGGAGGTGTAGATCTCCGGTGGGTTGGTTCGAGCCGGGTGAGGCCAGGCTATTGGGCACAGAGTTAGTTCAGGATGCATTGGAGAAAGTTAAGACGATTCAGGATATACTCCGTACAACCCAGTCCAAACAGAAGAGTTACGCGGACAGGAAGGTTCGTGATGTTTCATATATGGTTGGTGAGCGGGTTCTGCTTCAGGTTTCGCCTATGAAAGGCGTCATGAGGTTTGGGAAGAAAGGAAAGTTGAGTCCGAGTTTTATTGGTCCTTTTGAGATCTTGAGGCGAGTTGGGGAGGTTGCCTATGAGCTTGCCTTACCTCCCAGTTTGGCAGGGGTTCATCCGGTATTTCATGTTTCGATGCTCCGGAGGTATCACGGTGATCCGTCTCACGTGTTAGATTTTAGTTCAGTCCAGTTGGACAAGGATCTATCCTATGTTGAGGAGCTAGTGGCTATATTGGACAGGCAGATCAGAAAGTTGAGGTCAAAGAACATAGCTTCAGTGAAGGTTCAGTGGCGGGGTCAGCCGGTCGAGGAGGCGACTTGGGAGACCGAGCGGGATATGCGCAGCCAGTACCCTCATCTTTTCACTACTTCAGGTATGTTCTCTATGCTCGTTCGAGGACGAACAAATGTTTAAGTGTAGGAGGATGTGACGACCCGGCCGGTCGTCTTAAGAATTTACACCCCGATCCCCCATTAACTGCTTCCCCTAAGTTCATTTCTGCTATTTTGGTTTGCCGGGACGTTCGATGTTGTGTTTCGGGAAGTTTTGGGACACTTAGTCCCTAAATGAGAGCATAAGTGTGGAAAAGTAGTCCGTAGTCGGAACAGTGTGAAGACGACCTTGAAATGGAAATTCGATGGTTCCGTTACCTCCGTTAGGTGATTTCGGGGTTGGGAGCGTGTTCGGAATGTATTTTGGAAGTCCGTAGCTCATTTAGGCTTGAAATGCCGAAGTTTGAATTCTTGAAGTTCCGGTCCGATAGTGAGTTTTTGATCCGAGGGTCAGATTGGAATTCCGGAAGTTGCAGTAGCTCCTTCATGTCATTTGGGATGTGTGTGCAAAACTTCAGGGCATTTGGACGTGTTTTGTTTAGGTTTTTGATCGAAAGCGTATTTTGATAAAAATTGAAGTTCTTAGGCTCAAATCCTTGTTTAATTCGAGTTTCTGGCGTTGTTTTAGGTGGTTTAAGGATTGGTACAAGTTTGCATGAGGTATTAGGTGTTATTGGTGCTTTTGGTTGAGGTCCCGGGGGCCTCGGGACGATTTCGGGTGGTTAACGGAAGAATTTTGAAGTGTGCAACAGCTGATTTCTTGCTGCTTCTGGTATTTCCGCATCTGCGGCCTGGGAACCGCAGATGCGGCGCCGCAGAAGCGTCTACATGGCCACAGAAGTGGCTATTGCCCTTTCCCTCAGAAGCCGCAGAAGCGGTTCTTCTCCCGCATAGGCGGAGCCGCAGAAGCGGCTTATCCGCCGCAGAAGCGAAGCCCAGTGGCCCCCTAGTCTCTGCAGAAGCGGATTGTCCCTCGCATATGCGCTTCCGCACCTGCGGCTTATTTATCGCAGATGCGGTCCTGGCCATTTTATTGAAGACCACAGAAGCGGCTTGTTTCCGCCTAAGCGGGACCGCAGAAGCGGTCCCTTGTCCGCAGAAGCGGAAATGCCTGTTCTGATATAGAAAATTCGAGGGTTTGATTTCATAAGTTAGAAAAACCAAATTGAGCTCGGGTAAGGGCGATTTTCAGAGGGTTTTGAAGAGAAGACTATTGGGTAACGTTTCTTTAATCCGTTCTAGTTATATTTCATCATTTTGTTGTTAAATCCATCATTAAAATTCGAATTTGGGATCAAAATTTGAATAAATTGGGTATAACTTCATAGGCTAAACCATTGAGTTTTGAGTGAGCATTTGACCTCCGATTTGGGAGATTTTTATATGGTTAGACTCGTGAGAGTACGAGGGTTCTGAAAATATGAAAATTATTCGATTCCGAGGCGTTGGCCTGAAGGGCATTTTGGTCATTTTACCTAATTTCACGCCGTAGCTTTGAGTTAAACAGCAAAACCAGTTGTTTGCGATGTTATTTATGATATGTAATTGAATTGAATAGATTTGGGCCATTTGGAGTCGGATACTCGTGGCAAAGGCGTGATTTCTAGTTGATTTTGGAGCCGGTTCGAGGTAAGTGGCTTGTCTAACCTTGTGTGGGGGACCTTTCCCCTTAGGATTTGCTATTTGGTATTTGAGTGCCCTGTACGCGAGGTGACGAGCGCGTACTTGAGCCAATTGTTGAAAAATTCGGTTTTTACTTAAGATATTGAGACTGAGTTTCCTTCATATTTGCCTTATTGTACTTGGAATTATAACCTGTGTTAGATTAGAAAAGCATGTTTAGTTGATCCAATTTGCCTAATTATTTAAGTTGCCTTGACTGAACTACGTGAAGCATGCTAGGCTAGTACTACCTGTTGCTTGTCTTTGTACTTCCTTTCTTAGTATCTTCTGGTTGTGGTTGCGCATTTACATTAGGACTACGGATGTGGGATTCCGGTAGCTCCCCCCCCCCCCCCCTTGTTTGTTTACTTTGGGACTACAGATTCGATTCCCGGTAGATCCCCCTGCACTTTTACTTTGGGACTGCGGGTTAGATTTCCGATAGATCCCCCTGCACATTGATCGGTATCCCGGGAGATCCTTCGGATATACACATATGATGGACTACGGGACGGTATCCCGGGAGATCCACTGGACAGTTGGGAAAAGGACTACAGGACGGTATCCTGGGAGATCCTCATTGTTACCATTGGTATGAGCTGTACTTATTCTGTGGTTGTTCCGTTCTTTGTGTATTTGATATTGCCTTGTTTAACCTGTCTTATCTCACTGTTGTACTCATTATTATTGTCAGTTTTTCATACTGTTAGTTTATTATTATATTTTATCTCAGTAGGGCCCTGACCTTCCTCGTCACTACCCAACCGAGGTTAGGCTTGACGCTTACTGAGTAACGCTGTGGTGTACTCATGCCCTTCCTGCGCATGTTTTTAATGTGCAGATCCAGGTACCTCCACTCAGGAGCACTATCCTTGAGGCGAGGAGATACATGGAGACTTCGAGGTATATCTGCCGCGTCCGCAGACCAGGAGTCTCTATTCTGTTCCAGCTTTAGTATTTAGTTTATTCCTTTTCTCTCAGTTGTTTAGATATTCTGGAGCTAGAGCAGCGTACTATGTTCTGTTAGCCTGTGGTTCTCGTGAGTTTCCGGGTTTTGGGAGTGAGTTGTAGACTTCCGCATTTCTTTTGAGTTGTATAGGCCGAGCGGCCTTATATGCAGTTATTATTTTAATATGTCTAGCTTTATTTAACCATTTTCGCACATTAGGTTGTTATTTCCGCATTGTTAGGCTTACCTAGTTGTAGGGACTAGGTGCCATCACGACATGTTCATGGAGAGTGAACTGGGGTCGTGACAATCTCCTAGGTTTAACGTAAACAGAAACTTTTTTTTTTTTGGACTTGACAACTAGACTCTTTAATTTGGATGGAACATATTGTGTCAATTAATTATTTTGAATATCACTTAATTCATATTATTATACTAAATTCTAATACTAAATACTAAATACTAAATACTAAATACTAAAATACTAAAAGTAGGAAAAGTAGGAAGCTGCGTCAATAAATCTATTCAAAAGTACAACTAATGTTTTGGTTTTTGTTTTTTCCCCACGTTCTCCTTCAACTCCCTAAAATTGTTGTTTGGTTTTTTTTTTTTTTCCGGCCATTGATTGCTGTTCCATTCAGTTTCTTTTCCATAATAAAGTCATTGAAATCTTTCCTTTACTTATTATTACTTGCAATTATTTCACTCTTCATATTTTGTTTCTTCCATTGTAACTCCTTCTATATACCTTTTCATATTCTTCACAGCACTTTATATAAGTGCACAACAAGATGTCTTTGTCCCATCATCCTTATATTCTTTCTGGCAGAATTTTTTTTATAGGTTTTTGGTTGCCGCATCACAAAATTGGTAACAATTGTAAACTCTTGTCATTACCTTTGAACTTTATTAAGATATATATATTATGCTCGATTTTCTAATTAGATTTTAAAAGATTACTCTTGTCTTGCAACTATATATTGCATTTGGTGCTTCAACTTCTAAAGCATATATTTTAGATAGGAAAAAAACGTCTCTACATTATAACAATATATTGTATTTGCATATATTCTCATAACTACTAAAGGATAAATTGCAATGGCAAACGAAGAAGATCTGGGAAAGTTGTGCATACTTATAACCAAGTTGAAGAAATATGTTACAAAATGGGTAATTAAAGTTTTGGTCATTCGACGAGGCTCAATAAAGGAATACAAAAATGAGAAAGGCGAAGGTGTACGTTGGCAGCTAATATTCGTTGATGAAGAGGTAACTTTTATTTTTATAGTTTCTTATATTCACCGCTCAATACACTGCCTCCTATGGTGAGTCTATTGCTTGTCCGTCTTGACACAGGGAACAAAAATATAAACTACTCTTTTCAACAACGACGTTCAAGTATGAAAGAATTTTTTCGACCAAAATAAAAGCTATTACATTATAAACGAGAATATAAGTGGCACAAAACTAAACTTTTTATCTGTGCATAAGGTATCTTTGTCCCATTATCCTTTTTGAATACTTTCTGCAAGAAATTTCTTTTTTTTCAAAAGAGTATCTCCACACACCCGTATCTGCAAGGTATATATGTTTCAATTATTTTATGGTGCAACTATTGAGTTCTTTTCAGTCATTTTTGGGTCATAGTTAGCAACCTATTATTCTTGATTATGCGATTGTTAAAAAATTCTAAAGTTAAACATGACGCTAATGTGAAAAATCCTCTAGAAATTCCGGAGCCTGATACGTTAATATGGAGAATTTTTAGGACTGTACAAAACTTTTATACTGTCATATTATATTCAAATAGCTTATGAGGAAATTGTAAACTTCACTTAGGTCCTTTTTGGATCATAGCTAATTAACTGCTGTCAATGTTTGTTGCGAATTATTTAGTATTAGTATTGTCAAGGCAAAATTTTGTTGTAAATGTAGACTTCGCTTAAGTACTTTTGGATCATAGCTAATTAATCACTATATACTTAGTGCATAACATGTTTGTTGCATATTAATTGGTATTTTCACGGTACGTTAAATTCTTATTACGTTCCATATAGTCGTAGATGAGTTACTCCAAATAGAAAACACATCAAATGATTTGTTTGTCCTAATTTCAATACCTTATTGTTTAGTATGAGTGTTAAATTCATTATCTGCATTAAAACTTAATTTTGATTGTGTATGCACTATTTAAGTATTCTTCATAACTATATCCTTCTTGTGAGACAATATGTCATAATAGATAATACAATCCTTCTTTTTTTCCTTTATATTAATGCTATTAGTATTTGCTTCTTTGATTTTGATTTTGATTTGTGGTGACTTTGTCGCATGCCAAATTTCTATGTTTAATTTTCTTAGTTATTCAAATTTGATTGTTTATTTCTTTCACCTTCAAGAGCTACAACATTTTTGCATTATAGCTTTTTTTTTTGACATTTCTCATTACTATATAAAGGTGCACAATAAAGTATCTATGGTGACAAATTTGAGCACGTACAACACATTTGTGATTCCTACTTTTGTGATGTTGTTATATATTTTACTCAAAAAAATTTATCATCTTTTATTAATTCTTCAATATGAAATTTTTTACTCAGAAAACTTATGAGATAATATTTAAATTCTCATCGAGAAATTGATTTTTGTGAATCATTCTCTAATCTATAAACATGTTAAATTTTCTATGAAGTGCGACTAATCAAAATCAAAATATCAAACTATCAACATTTGATATGTGATTGGCGTGTTAAAATTATTGATACTATTACATTTATGCAACTCAACTAACATTTTTCTATCGAATTCATAGATGAAAGGGCTCATAAATTTGAATCAGACAAAGGGTACATGTATGTGCAATTATGATTTATTAGTGCGAGTCAAATTTATTGATTTCAACAATTATTATCTATTTATATCACAGTTAACTACTATTTCTATGCAGTTGTACACCATAAGTTGACGTTGATTTTTCTAGCCATCCTAAGGAATGCATATGTTGATCGAATTTCTCTACAGCATCTACAAACTTCTACTTTCATTCGAAAACAACTTCTTGACATGTACGCGACTATAAAAAAGAGGAAGCTATAATTTCTTAAACATAAGGCACAAGGTTTAAGACGGGTAGCACTTGCAACCATAGCCTACGATCCTCATATTCATGTATAAAGTATGTGTTGTTACAGCACAGTAGGCTCAACATAAATTAGTTTTGAGCTTATAATTTTTTTTCCAAAATATCATGTGTAACTCATTGCACGCTTATTCTAAGAATATACATATCACTTTAAAATGTTGTGCTAAATAGCATGGGATACACGTGCAACGCACGTGTCCAAGAACTAGTGTGACGATCCAAAGGGTCATCACCGGATTTCTCTCTTTTTCCGTGCTTCTGAGGCCTTGAAAATCTCACATTTAGTTGTCTCGATTTGCGTGCGCAGCCCCGGCGCGTAGCCGGAAAGACTATATGTTAAATTCTGTGAAAATTTTCAAAATGTGGCTTTAAAATGATTTAAAGTTGACTTCGGTCAACATTATTGGTAAACGGACCCGGACCCGTGATTCGACGGTCCCGAAGGGTCCGTAGAAAAATATGGGACTCGGGCATGTGCCCGGAGTCGAAATCCGAGGTCTAGAACCCGAGTAAAAGAATTTTTCTGTGAAATTATTTTTCTGAAATTATTAAGAAAAATGGAAATAAAAATTGATTATAAGACTATGGTATCGGGCTCGTATTTTGGTTCCGACGCCCGGTACAAGTCTTAAATATGTGTTAAGCGCTTTCTGTAAAGTTTGGTCGAAATCGGACGT
Organism: Nicotiana attenuata; assembly: GCF_001879085.1. Lineage (NCBI taxonomy): Eukaryota > Viridiplantae > Streptophyta > Magnoliopsida > Solanales > Solanaceae > Nicotiana > Nicotiana attenuata. Next base: position 25,996 of record NW_017673112.1, read on the forward strand.
CATTTGACGTGTTTCGGACCTAAATATCTAAAGTTGGAAGTTTAGGAAGTTATAATAAAAAATGATGAATTTGGGGCTTGATTCAATGATTTTGATGTTATTTTGGCGGCTTGATCGCTCGAGTAAGTTCGTAGGATGTTGTTGAGTTAGTGTGTGTGATTGGTTAGGAGCCCCGAGGGCTCGGGAGTGTTTTCGGAGGTGTTCGGGGTGTTTTTAAACTTAGAAAGACTTCAGATTTTTCTGCAATTTTTACACAGAAAGACCCTTCTTCGCGTTCGCAGTGTTGCCTTCGTGTTTGCATAGCCTTGCTCTCTCCCTCCTTCGCGTTCGCGTTCTCGCCATCGCGATCGTGAAGCTCTGCTGCTTCCTTCAACGCGTTCGCGTAGGCCCAGACCCCAGACCCCAGAAAAATTTCTCTACGCGTTCGCAGCCCCACTATCGCGAACGCGATGCTTCCAGTCCACCCGTCTTCGCGAACGCGACCCCTTGGTCGCGAACGCATAGAACAAAATCGCCCAGCTATAATTTTAAAATTTCAGAATCAGAACCTACGGGATTTATCCAATTTTCTCACGAGCTCTCTTCTCTCCCAAGCTTTAGGAACCATTAAGCCCCAATCTTCAAGCCACTGGTAAGTAATTCCCCACTCATTTCCTTCACTTTTCCTTCATTAATTAGCAAGTTTCTAAGCCTAAAAACACTGAAATCAAAGTAGAAATTAAGGGTTTTGGGTAGAGTTAGGGTTTTGAGAATTTTGGGTGATTCAACCTCAATTTGGGGTCGAATCTTAAAACAAATTATATATTTGGACTCGTGGGGTTATGGGTGACTAGGTTTTGGTCCGAGCCTCGTGTTTGGACCATGTGAGCCCGGTGTCGAATTTTGGTATTTTTTGAAGAATGCTAGAAAATTCATATCTAGGCTATGGGATGTTGCCATTGAGTCTTTATTGATACTTTTGAATTAATTATGCCTAGATATCATTGTTTCGGAGTCGGATTGTAGAGGAAAGGCGGTATTTGAGGATTGATTGCTATTCTTTGGACCGAGGTAAGTGTTTGATCTAACTTTGGCTTGAGGGAATAGGATTAGAGTGTTATTATTTGCTAATTGCTAATTGAATCGAGTACGGTGTATAGGCATGGTGACGAGTATATATACACCGGTGTCTAGCATGACCGTGGATCCTTGTATGTACTTATCCTGATATTGTTATGACTCTTCCATGTTAATTGATGAATTCTATGCAATGTGAAGAGTATGAGGACTAATTATGAATTGTAAATTCTTTGGAGCGTTGGCTCGAATGATAAGAAGACTATTGAGTAAGAAATGAAAGAAATAGAAAGTGATATGAATAATCCCTTGCCGGGATGGTTTGAGTACATTGATTATCTCCCTTGCCGGGATGTGAGAGTATTGTTGTTGCTCCCTTGCCGGGATTTAGTTGATAATTGTGTAATTCCCTTGCCGGGACATTTCTTATTATTTGTTTATCCCCTCGCCCCGTTTGGTTGTGATTATTGTTTGGGTGAGGAAGAGTGATAATGCACGAAGGGTCATTCCGTGCCATGTTTTGATTGTATTTGCACGAAGGGTCATTCCGTGTCATGTTTTGATTGTACTTGCACGAAGGGTCATTCCGTGCCATGTTTTGATTATATTTGCACGAAGGGTCATTCCGTGCCATGTTTTTATTATATTTGCACGAAGGGTCATTCCGTGCCATGTTTTGATTATATTTGCACAAAGGATCATTCCGTGCCATTATATGAGAGTTACGTGAGGGAAAGCATGAAGGGTGATGCCGTGCACTTTATTTGATTGCTTTTGGTGAGAATGAGGGTAAAAGCACAAAGGTTGACTTTATATCCGGACTGTACTCCCCCATAGTATGCTTTCCTCCCTCTTAACTGTTTAATTTCTGTACTCTTTCCTTGTATTGCATATATATACATTGAACTGCACAGGTTGATTTGGTCGTCCTGTCTAGCCTCGTCACTACTTCGCCGGGGTTAGGGCACGCACTTACCAGCACATGGGGTCGGTTGTGCTGATGCTACACTTCTGTGCTCTTTCGCACAGATCACGGTACCGGAGCAGCTTTTGGACCACAGCAGTAGGATATCGATCAGGAGCTGACTTCAGTCCAGGGACTTACGAGGTAGCCTAGCTGGCGTTCGCAGGCCGGAGTCCCTTTCTATGTTTCAGTTTGTTTTCATTGTACCGAGACAGCCATTTATGTATTTCTATTCAGACTTGTTTGTAGCACTCTTTAGTAGTTCGTGAGATAGCGACTCCAGTCTTGGGTAGTGAAATATTAGACTTCCGCATTTTGGGTTTTCAGTTATTTATGTTTTAAAAGACTTCCGCATTTATTTAAAGACTCGTTATTTTATTATTGTTATGTTGTTATCCGAAAATGTTTAAATGTTTGGCTTGCCTAGCTCCAACAGTAGGCGCCATCACGACTCCCGATGGTGGGGAAATCCGGGTCGTGACAAGTTGGTATCAGAGCACTAGGTTACATAGGTCTCGCTACTCACGGACAAACTCGGTAGAGTCTGAGGGATCGGTACGGAGACGTCTATATTTATCCCCTAGAGGCTACGGAGTTAGGAAAAATTTCACTTTTGTTCTTCCTTGTCGTGCGATTCTGTTTCTCAAATACTGATTGTCTTTCTACTCTGTTCTTTCGCAGATGGCGAGAACACGTGCTTCCTCTTCTACCACGCAGCAGCCCGAGCACCCAGCAGCAGCTCCTACGAGGGGCAGAGGGCGAGGCCGAGGCCGTGCCAGAGGCCGAGGCCGGGGCAGAGCTTAGCCCCGAGCAGCAGTCCCAGAGGCGGGGCCTCATGTTGACTATGATGAGGAGGTTCCAGCCCCAGCAGCTCCAGTGGGCCCAGCTCAGGTCCTAGGAGGGGTCATGGTCACCCCAGATCTTCAGGATGCTTTAGTCAGATTGGCAGGCTTTATGGAGAGTGTCACTAGAGCGGGTTTGCTGCCAGTAGCACCAGCCACTTCTCAGGCTGGAGGAGGAGTTCAGACTCCTGCTACACGTACTCCGGAGAAGGTAGCTCCCCAGACTCATGTCCCAGTGGTTCAGCCAGCTGTGACAGCTCAGCCAGGTATTGCAGCCCAGGCCGGCGATGGAGCGGCCATGTCTTCGGATGCTTTGTGGATACTTGATCGGTTCTCCAAGCTCTTCACCACCACATTCAGCGGTGCTTCATCAGAGGATCCCCAAGATTTCTTATTCAGCTGCCATGAGATCCTTAGGACCATGGGTATTGTGGAGACCAATGGGGTCGATTTTGCCACCTTCCGGCTTGCAGGATCCGCCAAGACTTGGTGGAGGGACTATTGCCTATCTAGACCAGCAGGGTCTCCAGCATTGACATGGGATCAGTTCGCGGAGTTGTTTTTGGAGAAGTTTCTCCTAGTTACTCAGCGGGAGGCACTACGCAGGCAGTTCGAGCGCCTCCTGCAGGGCTCCATGACAGTTACATTGTATGAGACTCGGTTCATTGATTTGGCACGCCATGCTATTGTTATACTCCCCACAGAGCGAGAGAGGGTGCAGAGGTTTATTGATGGATTGATTCAGCCGATTCGTCTCCAGATGGCTATGGGAGCTGGTAGTGAGATTTCTTTTCAGGAGGCGGCCAATGCGGCCCGTAGAGTTGAGATGGCTCTTGCACGGGGAGGTGGTCATGGGTCAGACAAGAGACCCCGTCATGCAGGTAGATTCAGTGGTACCTCGTCTGGAGGTGGGGATTCTTATGGTAGAGGCCATCCTCCGAGGCCCTTTCAGTCAGCCCTACAGGTCTCACATGGTACTTCAGGTGGTCGTGGCTCTCAACTGCAGTCTTCTGACCAGCAGCTTTTCAGTTCACTCCCATCAGCACCTATCAGCGCACCACCACTCCGTTATTCTCAGCAGCCGAGGGCTTGTTATACGTGTGGCGACACGAGACATATTGCCAGATATTGCCCTCGAGCTTCTGACAGCTCTCAGCAGCAGGGTCCTCGTCCTATGATTCAGGCATCAGGTGATCCACAGGCCGCCCAGCCAGCTAGAGGCGGGGGTAAGGCCATAGGGGTGGAGGTAGAGATCATAGAGGTGGAGCTCGAACCGCCAGAGGTAGAGGTCAGCCAGCAGCCGATCGTCCCAGAGATATGGTTCAGGGAGGTGGGGCCCAGCCCCGGTGTTATGCTCTTCCAGCCAGGCCAGAGGCTGAGTCTTCAGATGCAGTTATCACAGGTACTATTCTGGTCTGTGATAGGGATGCTTCAGTGCTATTTGACCCTGGGTCTACGTATTCATATGTGTCGTCCTATTTTGCACCCTACCTGGCTATGCCTAGTGATGCCTTGGGTATTTCTGTTTATGTATCTACACCGGTGGGTGATTCTATAGTGGTCGACCGAGTTCATCGTTCTTGTGTGGTAGTGTTTGAGGGTCTTGAGACCCGTGTTGATTTATTGCTCTTAGACATGGTGGATTTCGACGTTATATTAGGGATGGATTGGTTGTCCCCGTATCATGCTATCTTGGATTGTCACGCCAAGACCGTGACCTTGGCTTTGCCAGATTTACCCCGATTTGGAGTGGAGAGGGACCCCAGGACCCGCAGTGTTATCTCATATGTGAAGGCTCGACGCATGGTCGAGAAGGGGTGTCTAGCTTATCTGGCGTATGTTCGCGATTCCAGCACAGAGGTTCCTTCTATTGATTTTGTTCCTATTGTTCGGGAGTTCCCCGAGGTTTTTCCTTCAGACCTGCCGGGTATGCCGCCCGACAGGGATATTGATTTCTGTATTGATCTGGCCCCAGGCACGCAGCCCATTTCTATTCCGCCGTATCGCATGGCCCCGCCAGAGTTGAAGGAGTTAAAGGACCAGTTGCAAGATTTGCTAGAGAAGGGTTTTATCAGGCCTAGTGTTTCTCCTTGGGGTGCGCCGGTGTTGTTTGTGAAGAAAAAGGATGGATCGATGAGGATGTGCATTGATTACCGGCAATTGAACAAAGTGACGATAAAGAACAAGTATCCACTACCGAGGATTGATGATTTGTTTGACCAGCTTCAGGGTGCGAAGGTGTTTTCAAAGATAGACTTGAGATCTGGCTACCATCAGCTAAGGATCAGGGCATCGGATGTCCCTAAGACAGCATTCCGCACTCGGTATGGGCATTATGAGTTTTTGGTCATGTCATTTGGGTTGACCAATGCCCCAGCAGCATTTATGGAGTTGATTAACCGAGTGTTCAAACCTTACTTGGACCTGTTCGTGATAGTCTTTATTGATGATATTCTGGTGTACTCCCGCAGCCAGGAGGAGCACGAGCAGCACCTCAGAGTGGTTCTTCAGACTCTGAAGGATAGTCATTTATATGCTAAGTTCTCGAAGTGCGAGTTCTGGTTGAGTTCGGTTGCATTTCTGGGTCATGTCGTATCAGCAGAGGGTATTCAGGTGGACCCGAAGAAGATTGAGGCAGTCAAGAACTGGCCTCGACCAGCATCAGCTACTGAGATTCGGAGTTTCTTGGGGTTAGCAGGTTATTACCGCCGGTTCCTGGAGGGATTCTCATCCATAGCAGCCCCGATGACCAGATTGACCCATAAGGGTTCCCAGTTCAGGTGGTCAGACGAATGTGAGGAGAGCTTTCAGAAGCTCAAGACAGCTTTGACTACGGCACCGATATTGGTTTTGCCCACAGGCTCAGGGCCTTATACAGTTTATTGTGATGCTTCCCGTATTGGGCTTGGTGCGGTATTGATGTAGGACGACAGAGTCATTGCTTATGCTTCGAGGCAATTGAAGATCCACGAGAAGAATTATCCAGTCCATGATCTAGAGTTGGCAATCATTGTTCATGCTTTGAAGATTTGGAGGCATTACTTATATGGTGTGACGTGTGAGGTGTACACTGATCACAAGAGTCTGCAATACTTGTTCAAGCAGAAGGAGTTGAACTTGAGGCAGCGGAGGTGGTTGGAGCTATTGAAGGATTATGATGTTACCATTTTGTACCACTAGGGGAGAGCCAATGTGGTGGCCGATGCATTGAGTAGGAAGTCCGCCAGCATGGGTAGTCTTGCTTATATCCCGGTCAGCCAGAGACCGCTTGCTTTGGATATTCAGGCCTTGGCCAATCGGTTAGTGAGGTTGGACATTTCGGATCCTAGCAGAGTGTTAGCTTGCACAGTCGCTCGTTCTTCATTATTGGAGCGTATCCGTGATCGGCAGTTTGATGATCCCCATTTGTGTGCCCTGAGAGACACGGTGCAGCGTGGAGGTGCCACGAAGGTAACCTTAGATGATGATGGTGTTTTGAGGTTGCAGGAGCGAGTCTGTGTGCCCAATGTCGATGGGATTCGAGAATTGATCTTAGCGGAGGCCCATAGTTCTCGGTATTCTATTCACCCGGGCGCCGCGAAGATGTATCAGGACTTGCGGCAGCATTATTGGTGGCGTAGGATGAAGAAAGATATTGCTGCATATGTGGCTCGGTGTTTGAACTGTCAGCAGGTCAAGTATGAACATCAGAGGCCTGGTTGTTTGTTTCAGAGGATTGAGCTTCCCGAGTGGAAGTGGGAGAGAATTACCATGGATTTCGTTACTGGACTTCCGATGACTCGGAAGAAGTTTGATGCTATTTGGGTCATTGTTGATAGGCTGACCATGTCAGCGCATTTTATTCCTGTTGCAGCCACCTATTCATCGGAGAGGTTAGCTGAGATCTACATCCGAGAGATTGTTCGCCTTCATGGGGTGCCGGTATCTATTATTTTGGATCGGGGTACGCAGTTTACCTCGCGCTTCTAGAGAGCAGTTCAGCAGGAGTTGGGCACCCAGGTTCAGTTGAGCACAGCGTTCCATCGTCAGACGGACGGCTAGTCCGAGAGGACTATTCAGATATTGGAGGATATGCTCCGAGCCTGTGTCATTGACTTTGGAGGCACGTGGGACCAGTTCTTGCCTTTAGCGGAGTTTGCCTACAACAACAGCTACCAGTCCAGCATTCAGATGGCTCCTTATGAGGCGTTGTATGGTAGGCGATGTCGGTCTCCAGTTGGATGGTTTGAGCCGGGAGAGGCTCGGTTATTGGGTACAGATTTAGTTCAGGAGGCCTTGGATAAGGTCCAGATCATTCAGGAAAGGCTTCGGACAGCTCAGTCCAGGCAGAAGAGTTATGCAGACCGTAAGGTTCGAGATGTAGCTTTCATGGTTGGTGAGCGGGTATTGCTCCGAGTGTCGCCTATGAAGGGCGTGATGAGATTTGGGAAGAAGGGCAAGCTTAGACCTAGGTTCATTGGCCCATTTAAGATTCTCGATCGTGTGGGAGAGGTGGCCTATAGACTTGCGTTGCCACCTAGCTTATCAGCCGTGCACCCGGTTTTCCATGTATCTATGCTTCGTAGGTATCACGGCGATCCTACCCATGTGTTAGACTTCAGTACTGTCCAGTTGGACAAGGACTTATCATATGAGGAGGAATCGGTAGCTATTCTAGACCGGCAGGTTCGTCGGTTGAGGTCTAAGAGTTTTCCTTCTGTTCGTGTTCAGTGGAGAGGTCAGCCTCCTGAGGCGTCGACCTGGGAGTCCGAATCTGATATGCAGAGCCGTTATCCCCATCTTTTTCTTGACTCAGGTACTTCTTTCTCTTGTCCGTTCGAGGAAGACGGTTGTGTTAGAGGTGGAGAATGTGACGNGGTAGTCTTGCTTATATTCCGGTCAGCCAGAGACCGCTTGCTTTGGATATTCAGGCCTTGGCCAATCGATTTGTGAGGTTGGACATTTCTGAGCCCAGTAGAGTATTAGCTTGCACGGTTGCTCGTTCTTCATTATTGGAGCATCCGTGATCGGCAGTTTGATGATCCCCATTTGTGTGTCCTGAGAGACACGATGCAGCGTGGAGGTGCCACGAAGGTGACCTTAGATGATAATGGTGTTTTGAGGTTGCAGGGGCGAGTCTGTGTGCCCAATGTCGATGGGATTCGAGAATTGATCTTAGCGGAGGCCCATAGTTCTCGGTATTCTATTCACCCGGGCGCCGCGAAGATGTATCAGGACTTGCGGCAGCATTATTGGTGGCGTAGGATGAAGAAAGATATTGCTGCATATGTGGCTCGGTGTTTGAACTGTCAGCAGGTCAAGTATGAACATCAGAGGCCTGGTTGTTTGTTTCAGAGGATTGAGCTTCCCGAGTGGAAGTGGGAGAGAATTACCATGGATTTCGTTACTGGACTTCCGATGACTCGGAAGAAGTTTGATGCTATTTGGGTCATTGTTGATAGGCTGACCATGTCAGCGCATTTTATTCCTGTTGCAGCCACCTATTCATCGGAGAGGTTAGCTGAGATCTACATCCGAGAGATTGTTCGCCTTCATGGGGTGCCGGTATCTATTATTTTGGATCGGGGTACGCAGTTTACCTCGCGCTTCTAGAGAGCAGTTCAGCAGGAGTTGGGCACCCAGGTTCAGTTGAGCACAGCGTTCCATCGTCAGACGGACGGCTAGTCCGAGAGGACTATTCAGATATTGGAGGATATGCTCCGAGCCTGTGTCATTGATTTTGGAGGCACGTGGGACCAGTTTTTGCCTTTAGCAGAGTTCGCCTACAACAACAGCTACCAGTCCAGCATTCAGATGGCTCCATATGAGGCGTTGTATGGTAGGCAATGTCAGTCTCCAGTCGGATGGTCTGAGCCGGGAGAGGCTCGGTTATTGGGTACAGATTTAGTTCAAGAGGCCTTGGATAAGGTCAAGATCATTCAGGACAGGCTTCGTTCGGCTCAGTCGCGGCAAAAGAGTTATGCGAATCATAAGGTTCGAGATGTAGCTTTCATGGTTGGTGAGCGGGTCTTGCTCCGAGTGTCGCCTATGAAGGGCGTGATGAGATTTGGAAAGAAGGGCAAGCTTAGCCCTAGGTTCATTGCCCCATTTGAGATTCTCGATCGTGTGGGAAAGGTGGCTTACAGACTTGCCTTGCCGCCCAGCTTGTCAGCCGTGCATCCAGTGTTTCATATGTCCATGCTTTGGAGGTATCACAGCGATCCAGCCCACGTGTTAGATTTCAGCACTGTCCAGTTGGACAAGGATCTGTCCTACGAGGAGGAGCCGATAGCTATTCTAGACTGGCAGGTTCGACAGTTGAGGTCGAAGAGTTTTCCTTCAGTGCGTGTCCAATGGAGAGGTTAGCTTCCTGAGGCATCGACCTGGGAGTCCGAGTCTGACATGCGGAGCCGTTATCCTCATCTATTTCCCGACTCAGGTACTTCTTTCTTTTATCCGTTCGAGGACGAACGATTGTTTTAGAGGTGGAGAATGTGACGACCCAAAGGGTCATCACCGCATTTCTCTCTTTTTCCGTGCTTCCGAGGCCTTGAAAACCTCACCTTTAGTTGCCTCGATTTGCGTGCGCAGTCCCGGCGCGTAGGCGGAAAGACTATATGTTAAATTCTGTGAAAAATTTCAAAATGTGGCTTTAAAATGATTTAAAGTTGACTTCGGTCAACATTTTTGGTAAACGGACCCGGACCCGTGATTCGACGGTCCCGGAGGGTCCGTAGAAAATTATGGGACTCGAGCATGTGCCCGGAGTCAAAATCCGAGGTCTAGAACCCGAGTAAAAGAATTTTTCTGTGAAATTTTTTTCTCAAATTATTAAGAAAAATGGAAATGAAAATTGATTAAAAGACTATGGTATCGGGCTCGTATTTTGGTTCCGACGCCCGGTACAAGTCTTAAATATGTGTTAAGCGCTTTCTGTAAAGTTTGGTCGAAATCGGACGTCATTTGACGTGTTTCGGACCTAAATATCTAAAGTTGGAAGTTTAGGAAGTTATAATGAAAAATGATGAATTTGGGGCTTGATTCAATGATTTTGATGTTATTTTGGCGGCTTGATCGCTTGAGTAAGTTCGTAGGATGTTGTTGAGTTAGTGTGTGTGACTGGTTAGGAGCCCCGAGGGCTCGGGAGTGTTTTCAGAGGCGTTCGGGGTGTTTTTAAACTTAGAAAGACTTCAGATTTTTCTGCAATTTTTACACAGAAAGACCCTTCTTCGCGTTCGCAGTGTTGCCTTCGTGTTCGCATAGCCTTGCTCTCTCCCTCCTTCGCGTTCGCGTTCTGGCCATCGCGATCGCGAAGCTCTGCTGCTTTCTTCAACGCGTTCGCGTGTCTCCTATCGCGTTCGCGTAGGCCCAGACCCCAGACCACAGAAAAATTTCTCTATGCGTTCGCAGCCCCACTATCGCGAACGCGATGCTTCCAGTCCACCCGTCTTCGCGAACGCGACCCCTTGGTCGCGAACGCATAGAACAAAATCGCCCAGCTATAATTTTAAAATTTCAGAATCAGAACCTACGGGATTTATCCAATTTTCTCACGAGCTCTCTTCTCTCCCAAGCTTTAGGAAGCCATTAAAGCCCCCATTCTTCAAGACCATTTGGGTAAGTAATTCCCCACACATTTCCTTCACTTTTCCTTCATTAATTAGCAAGTTTCTAAGCCTAAATCATGAAATCAAAATAGAAATTAGGGGTTTTGGGTAGAGTTAGGGTTTTGAAAATTTTGGGTGATTCAACCTCAATTTGGGGTCGAATCTTAAAA
>NW_017673112.1:37358-42006 GCF_001879085.1 Nicotiana attenuata
AATTCTATGCCCGACCTGTTTCCAACATACGGTCACCATATCAATCACCACACGCTGTACCCAAACATGATTGTATAACTTTGCTGAATTCATACCTTGCATCACTTTACTCACCGGACCACGATGACATCTTCTGTTCAACTTAGTTGAACTTCCACGAATCCTGGTGCACCCATTGCACCCCATAACATACGTAGGCTTACTCCAACTCTTACAACTCCGTCACAACGGAAGAGATGTGAAGAAATTCATAATCAACTGCCGAGTCAACCAATCATTGAGTCTATACTTCTGACAGGAAACATTACCATATTCTGAACCAAATAGCGATCTTCGCTCCTCAATATACTCTACATAGTCAGATTGCACTGATCCTGAATCCAATGGTCTCATCTCACCCAATACGAACTGCTCAGGCAATAAGCCACCCCGGACATAATCAAAAGTCTCATGTGATGCCACAATGTGCCAATAGGCTACCTATTAGAATGCGATACAAAAAGGAAAATGAACTCTGAAAAGGATTTTCAACTACCCCGCTCGCGAATCAAGCATGCGACGCGGGCGCACAACTAATATAAGCTTCCTTCAGAAAATAGGAAACAGACACAAAATAAACAGATATGGGGAACTGTGCTCAACATCACACTGTTGCGGTGTACCACCCGACTCAAATATCATAGATCTCCCATAAGGAGATTGCCCACCGAGCGAAATTTGCTCATTACAACCATAATACCGAATATCGGTCATAAACATGCTAAGTGCATAATACCATCCCTGAGGGAACATATAGCGTCATAGGCTACCAAACTCAAGCACAACTGGGGTGCGATATACAAACTTAATCTCAAGAGCCATCTTGCTCATAATACATCATTTCTACACGGATTCTCAACGCATAAGCAATTTCTCAAGCCGTCTCACAAATTCGCACGGCGCAACGCATCACTTCATGAAATATCTGCCAACGAAATAACACCCTGACTACTCCTACATAAGGAGCGCATCACCGAAATGAACACAACTGGCCTGACATAGTGCCCAAATTCACATTTAAATCCATCAACCGACCTCAAGTCTATCCTGATCATATCAAACTAAGCCAATAACCCTTCAAAGGCCCATACTAATTTTTCCTCTTCTCATCACACGCAAGGACAACCATCATAACCGGAGCGAACCCCCCATAGTCCATAACCCAATAAACAGAGTGCCCTCCAGGCATAAATTCTCAAATTAATGATATTACCACAATCCTCACACTTGGTCTAGATCTTAAATCAATCAAGTGACTACGTGCCACATTTATGAAACCTTCCTGTGGGACACTCCCCCACACTCTACCATAACAAGTTACTAGGTCTTACCTCCAACCCACCGACCGCACTAACGTTGAAAAGCGATCAAGAATCATTAACCACGATCCAAGCCCTCTTTACAAAACACCAATCTCAGGTGACGCTGAAGACATTGCCAACTTACTTTAAACACCAAAGTTCCTTTCCTGCTCATCCGAGCTCGTGATATCCTTGTCAACACCGAACTGCTACATTGATCTTCACTTCAAATTCCCTACCACTCACTGCACGTGGCATGCCAATATACAATAGAAGTCGTTCGTTCATCATAGCTTCGGAACCCCTAATAGGTTAGCACTTCATCATATAAAAACTCTTCACTTAACTCACTCCAGGAGATCCATATCGTCACGCAGGTGAATTCTTAAGACCGTAGAATATGCAAATCTCTAAGTAGTGGTCTAAGCCACCATAGCCCTTCCGGAATCTGCTTCCACATAACAAGCCATAACAGTAGAATGCTTCTGAATAACATCAATTACGGCGGCTGACAAGCCTGATACGTACCATCACAAGTCACTTACATAACTCGATCACGCTGAAGAAACTGACTGCCAATACCAATATGCCAAATTCAGCTATGGCCAATCAACTACCTCCTTCCAATTTATCCTTGATTGCCTTAAAGAAAATGCTGATTTCATCCAACACACAACATGCTCCATCTGCACTCATCTTGAGTGACCTCGAATCATGAGACCATGCTGTCTCAACTCCCATGAACTGCCTCATATCTCTTAAATGCTATACCGCAAGCCAAAACATCACAGAACGTTCTGAGCCTCCATTCGTAAGCTGCTACATAAGATTGATTCTCAACTGCACCCATAGGCTCGAAATCATTAGGCATCATACTTCATCTTTTGAATTTTCATTGGGACCGCTGCTGAGAGCCACCCACTCTGACTTGGTCCCGAATATCATCAACTCCATGAATCTTCTAGCACATTAATACCCTCTAAACGAAGCACCTGGCAGAATCACTCCCCTTTGAACCCGCTTATATACAAGGCATAAATCCTGAATCCTTCCCCCAAATCTGAACATGAGCCAATAAGGCCGACCATAGCATGCATCCAACAATTCATCTACTCAAATTACCACTTATGGTATTTTCCCGTAGTTGAAACAACCCATCGATATGCAGATAAACGGAAACCTCGCAAGTAGTTAACCATGCAACCCAATCATAGGCGGTGGGACTCTCCCACTTAGCTTGAAGCCATTATTTCACAACTCTGGAATTCACCGGGATTCTTTATCTCTTATTGACATAACCGGGCGCAATCAACCGCCAAAATTCTCGAAATCATTCGGTAAACACCCCTTTTTCGATACTCTGAATCATCAACCCCCTTCGCACGGCCGATCTCCTTGCTGTATAACCAATAGAATTCTTCGCAGAAGCCTCGCCAACCACGCGACCGCTAACCTGCTCACAGAAAATAACCCTCATGTGGAAATCACTTCCTGACATCTTCCAATGCTGCTGCACGGGATACAATCACCATGACATCAATAACCTATCCTGAGTCCAAGCTCACTCTCTAGCTGTACCAGTCCATTTATCCCTTTGTGGACATCAATTAACTGTGCGGCAATATCCTTCCAATTCAAGGTTATGTTGTGTCCTTCTTTGTTTCAAGCAGCTCCTTCCTGCTATAGCAAATCTCCTGTCGTTTAATGGCCCATGCTTCAAGTTAACTTCGTAGGCCCCAATCACTAATCTCTGAAATTCTCAAATCATCCCATACGCCCCTTAAAGTACGTAGTCATCCTACCACAATGCCCATATGCGACTCCGCCACTCTCCCACTTTGGCGGAACTCATCTCTTTAATTGACTACTCGCCCTTTGCTTCTTATACTTGGCCTCCTAGAAACCTTAGTCACCGCCTGACACTTCCCAAACGTCTTTCCTCATACTTTGCTGCTCATCTGTTGCTTTAAATAAACTCTATCTTCGTGGCACTTGAACCCACAATTGCTGCTAACCTTTAAACCTTTCCAAAGGTCATCTTTATCGAACCATCAACATTAGAAATTCTGACTCGATCCTAAACCACCGCACCATGCGAAATCTGACGGCTGCATCTCCAATACTATTTCATAACATCTTGCCTTAAAGGCGAATTGTAGCAGATTATAACATCGACGGACTTGGTACGTTCCATTAGGGCCACGACGCCCCATCATAGAAGAAAGCTCCATCACGCTTGCAAATACCAGGTCTCATTACTTCCATCAGCCCATATCTGACCATCCTTAGTCCGACTGCCTCTCCCTTGCCGGGAATAAAATACCGAATCCCTTGATTACACACTGGGTAAACCTCCCTTCAAGTCATTCACTGCCCCGACACGCGGGCAACATCCTACCATCACAACAATACTACGGAATAATCGCTCATAAGCATCATGGCAACCTCTGCCTAGCCTCAGGCTCTTAGAAGTTCTGTCACTGAGTTGAAACAATAGAATATCCTTCCATAAGGCGACTATAATAGTCCAATCAACTATACCGGGAGGATCATCCCGCACCACATTTGTAGTGCCATTACAATCCTTCAATTTTTGATTTCTAACAAGCGCTCGCGTCGCGTAAGATTGAGTAGGAAGGAATCAAAGGCGTAAGCCTCAAGAAATCGAACCGCACGATAAGGAAATCAAGAAGGGAAGTACTCCTAATAGCCCTGTAGCCTCCCGAGGATAAGTACAGACGTCTCCGTACCGATCCGCGAGACTCTACTAGACTTGCTCATGACTCGTGAGACCGACGGGAACCTAGTGCTCTGATACCATGTTGTCACGACCCAAATCCACTAAGGGTCGTGGTGGCGCCGGACATCGCTGTCAGGCAAGCCAATCAAACTACTTAATCAAATTCTCGTTTTTAACAATCTTGAAAATTAAGATTTTCCTTCAATTTTCCATAAATAAAAGATAACTGCTTCAATTCAAATTAAATAATAAGCAATTAATACAAAATATTTCAAACCATCCCAGAACCCGGTGTCACAAGTGCATGAGCATCTACTGTCAAGAAAATAAAATATAGCATCCGTCCGGAATACAATGGACAGGAAGTAAATACAGTGTACTGAAGAGGGCTACACTAGCTACGGGCCACCTCGAATAATGCAACTCACCTAGCCCCCCCAAATCCAATTGTGCTACTGCGCCCAGTGGGCTGCTAGAAATAAATATACCTGTGCAACAAAAATGCACAGAAGTGTAGTATGAGTACGTAAACAACGTGTACTCAATGAGTATCCCGCCTAATCTCGAA
>NW_017673112.1:44425-60004 GCF_001879085.1 Nicotiana attenuata
TGATTTATTTGTTTTCAGTATTAGGTAAAAGAAAATAAGTTTAAAATCACAATAAGGCATCTAAGGACTTTTGTGGAGCAAGCTTTTTTCCATTAAGTTAGCTAAATGAGATTAGCATTCATTATTTTCAAGAACTTACCTTTTTAAAATTTTATTTTTATACATGATTTTTAAAATTGTGTACCCCTTAATATAAATACACGCGCAAAGCGCATATCCTAAGACTAGTACTATATTAAAAGCACGAAAACCCTTAGCGAAATATCATTGGCCTTTTTTACCCTTTAAAAATAAAGTTCACATGGAACAAAATAGTCATTTAAGTTATTTTTCTAATATATAAGACTTAAGAATCAACAAAAGTTTTACTATTAAATCTTTTCTTGTTTGAATTGAGTAAAAAATTCTAATATTTAGGTTTTTAAAATTAATTTATACTTACATAATATAATTATTTCCTTTTGGAGTATATAACAAAACTATAAATATATGCAATCACTTTCACATCAAATAGTGTTAATTTAAAAGTTAAAACACTAGCAGTTATATATGTTTATGTTTCGAAGAAACAAGAGGTCGAACATTTAAATATGTCTGTACACTTTTTGGTTCGGTTATATACACTAAATTCATAAAATGTGTGCTTTTGCACGTCACGTTTATAAAAGTTCTCAAAAAGAAGTTTCGATATTTCAAAAAGAAGTTTCGATATTTCAAAAAGAAGTTTCGATATTTCAGTGCTTCGTTTGTAATCTTCCTTAAATATGTACACGCTTGCACACCTATTGTAATAACCCAACATATTTAAGACTGAACCTTTAAGTTAACTCGTTAATTATACTTCCTTATGTCACGTCCAAACCGAAGGGCCGCGACAGACACTCGATGCCTTACCCAACCGAGTACCAACGTAACTTATCATACCATCATAGGTAAATGGGCCGGAAAACCCGTCATGAGATAACAAGAATAAAACATAGGGGAATACTCTACATATGACGACCCAACATGATATACAAACTTATACATGTGACATACGGGCATATAAGGCCGACATGACCATTTGTAAACTCAAAACATAGGCCGACAAGGCCATACAAGTATCCATACACCTGACATCTGTCTACAAGCCTCTAAGAATACATAAAATCATAAAGGTCGGGACAGGGCCCCGCCATACCAATCAATACCTATCCAAAGCATACTGACCAAATAGGCAACTCCGGAGCAAGTGGAGTGCACCAACACTTCCGCTGAGCTGATAGCCTACTTGGAGGACTGTCAATCTATCAATCGGGACCTGCGCGCATGAAACGCAGCGTCCCCAGGCAAAAGGAACGTCAGTACGAATAAAGTACTGAGTATGTAAGGCAGGAAAGCATAAACAAGAACAGTAATGTAAAGGGAGATGGGGGAGATACAACCTGTAACATTTGAGTGCCTCTGGGGGCTACTGATATGAAATGCATAATACATATATATACATAAACTTTTAAAAATATTTGCCTCTGTGGGCATCATCATCATCATATCGTACCCGGCCTCAAAGAGGACTTGGTAAAAACGTACCCGGCCATCATAAGGCTCGGTAGAATCATACCCGGCCACGTGGAGCTCGGTAAAACCAACTGATCAGTGGTTGCACAATAGGTGCCGTACCCGGTCGACTATAGCGCGGCTCGGTAGAGTAAAATAGATACATATATATATATAATGCATGTAGGACTCATTGGAATCATATTCTGAACCTTTCGGAGTGACGTAAGGTCGATGTTCTCCGTACATCTTATTAGGAATAACTCTTATCAAGAATCTTATAAGAATCAGGAAGTACCAACAACATTGATAACATAAGAATAAGAGAAGCAACCTCAACATCAATTGTTCCATAAGAAGGGAAACAATGTAAGTACTGCTAGCTTCTAAGAGTAGAGTACCTTTGGAAGCTCGTTCATAGCATTATGTACAATCGAATTCATGCATAAGAAGGAAAGGGATAGCCTCACATACCTTGAATATGTACTGCCCAACCTCAAGCTATGCAAATGTCACGACTCTTTAGTCTACAATAAGAGAAATGACACTGTCGTTATCATTTAAGCGTCGTAACTATTATGTATCGACCACAACTATTTTATGATGAAACGGACAACATCTCCCCTATATATATGACTTCACACAAGTCAAAACAATCACCAAACAGCCCAACATACCCCTATCACTTCATACACAACACGACAACAATGATAGTGTCAAACAATCCGAAAATGTTGCGACGAACGACCAGCAACACAACCCTACCATTATGTGGTGTTTCTCAACACCCTTCCTCCTCTCAACTCCATAGAAATAGTAGCAAAAGAGACAACCCAATAGCAACACGAAACAGCCCACAAAATAGTCCCACAAGTTCAGCAACTCAGCATTAATTTTTTAATTTACTTAAACACGTTTCGACTTGTCTTTCCTTTCAAATTGAGAAACACAACCAAAAGTACATAATTATACCTCTTATCCAATAAACCAGCCATGAATTCAACTTAAAAATAGGTTCACGACCAGCCAACCATGACACAAGAACAAACAACATACCACTCTTTCGAAACTCGCTAGGTCTATTCTTTACGATCGAGTTACAACTCGCAAACGCATAGATAATGGAAGGAGAAGTATAACCTTACCTTGTAATGAGTATAAACCACGAAACCTGGTACTTCTTCATCAAAAATCAGTTCCTCAACGCAGCTACAAGAAGGAGAAAGAGAAACTAGCAAGCTGTCCGGACTTTTCAGCACTAGAATCACGTCGTAACACCCGAAATACCCTAGGGTTTGTGTGGGATTTTTGGGGAGGAGTTGCAGGGGTTCAATTTGGTTTTGAAGGTCTGAAATATGTGTGAAATAACTGAGTTGATAATCCCTTATAAGTCCCCTCTTGTCCGACTTTGGGGCTTTTAATTTTGTCCTTTTATTTTGGCAAGTAGGTGATGCACCTACTTGTCACCTACCAATCTGCACAGGCTCACAAAAATACGAATATCTCTATACTCCGAGATCGTATCGACAAACCGTTTAATGCTTTAGAAACTAGACTCATAGAGCTTTAATTTGGTAGGTATATAATCTCCTAATTCCATGTATATTGGGAGAAAAGCTCAGTTACATTTGACCTAATGTTCAGCACATTTATGAATGGAACTTGTGATGACCTTTTCCAACTTTTGTTCCACAACTCGCTTGACTTCAAAACATAACACCAACTATCATACGACTAAAATAACTCATAATATAATCTCCTTATAATGTTAATAACCCTAGTCTCACCCCAAAAGTACATGGTAAAACATTCCAACTTGCCGACTTTTGACGAAACTTATTTTCTTCAATTCGTTTAGCTTCTAAGCCTTCAAACCCTCTTGCTTCTTGGTATTAATGATCTTAAATATTTATAACTTCCACGTTAAGATGATGAACTAACTTTGTAAACTTTTCAAAGATGATTCCATTTCTGAGCTTACATTAATTAACTTATGACGTACTCATACGTACGAAAACATGGGGTGTAACACCTTATTTCTTATACATATAAATAATAATAATAATAATTTATGTTGCATTGTAGGAGCCTATGTATATGTATATATCGTGTGACGTAAAATATATAGGAAGCTAGTAGATTATATTTAATGAGCTAATTACAAAGCTAGTAGTATAATAGAGTAGAACATATATAATACTCCCTCCGTTTCATATTAAGTGAGGTATTTTCCGTTTTAGTCTGTTCCAAAATAAATAACATATTTCTAAATTTGAAAATAATTCAACTTTAAACTCTTCATTTTACCCTTTTTGCCCTTAATGAGAAGCTTTTATAGCCACACAAATGGCATGGCCCCACAAACCTTTTCCCCTTAAGCTTTTAAGACCACAACTTTCAAAAGTCTTCTTCTTTTTTCTTAGATTCTGTGCCGAGTCAAACTATCTCAAACAATATGAAACGGAGGGAGTAATGGAAAAGAATTTGGGCCAAGCACATCCTTTATTGCTAGCTCACGTGATTAAGGGACAATTGGTTATTTGGTACATCTTGGGAAAAGAAATAAAGTACAGGGTGTCCTTGGGGAAACGCTGTGACGTCCGCGTGAATACATAGAAGCTAGACTACTATTTGATTTTAATTTCCAATTAGTGTGTGTGAATCTTTGTGGAGAAAGTCCAGGTATAAGGTACGCTTATATGCAATTCTTACTACAACAGCATATTTAATGGAATTGAGATAAAGTGATCTCATCTATAATGATAGGTTTCAATGATTACCAAATGATGGGCTCTTAGGATTAGATACAAAATTGAAGTTCTAACAGAGAATTCTCACGTATCTATGCGGCAATAATTGGGACTCTATCGCTCCTTAATTTCTTTTAAGCTAATTTTTTGAATATTTATTATCAAATATAAGCAGGTTTTGACTTTTAGTCTAGTTATTACCATTGATATTCATAACTAATTTTATAGAAATTAAAGCTAAGTATCATATTTAGATTGATATACCAGAATATAATTTCACTTTAAAAAGTTATAGCTTAAGGTGTAACATTGAGATTTAGCTTCAAGTCTGAAATTAAGAAGAAAAAAAACCAAGATTGAGTTGTGATCCATTAAGTGATATCTTGTACCAATATGTTGTATAGACTGAGGCCATTAAATGCAGTTTGATTGGTGTTTTAGAGGTTGCAGGGTGGAAAACTTCTTGTTAGCGAGGTAAGTGAGACTTTAAGCTTTGATACTTGTTTTTCTAAAATTCGTTTTGAAAGTGTGTTTTCTCTGCCTGATCCATGTGCTGGGACAAGCGTGCGCTTGGAAGGGTCGGTGGTCTTAGACTAGCCGCAAATATATTATTTTATGAAGAAAAAAAAATATTATTTTATAAGTTGTTTGATAGTGGTACGGCTGTGCGCCATGATATTGAGTTTGATACGGCTGTGCGCCATGATGTTGAGTTTGATACGGTTGTGCGCCATGATATTGAGTTTAGTACGGCTGTGCGCCATGATATTGAGTTTGATACGGCTGTGCGCCATGATGTTGAGTTTGATACGGGTGTGCGCCATGATATTGAGTTTGATACGGCTGTGCGCCATGATGGTGAGTTTGATACGGTTGTGTGCCATGATGTTGGGGCATTGTGTATGCCTTTGTACATCATCCGAGCATTGTGTATGCTCTATTAATATTTGAGGCATTGTGGTGCCGTTGTGGACTCGTGGTGTGTTGGTAAATTTCTTTCACTGCTATTATGATAAGTCCTTAGTGGTCCTTGTTGGTTAATTCTTACAACTCTGTTGATATACATATATTGAGTTATTGTATAATTATCATAGTTACTATATCATTCGTGTTGTGGTGTGTTTGTATTTTCCAACACTTGTTCCAGAGGTATTTAAAGTGGCGGGTCGAGGATCTTACTGGGTTATATTTACGTATAGCTCACTCATTTCCTACATCTCTATGCAGATACTGTTACGGGAGATAGAGCTAGTGGCTGACGAGTTTGTCCGAGTGGATCCTATTGCTGAGGTGAGCCACTGCATTATTCGTGGAGGCTTTCGTTTCAGACTTACCTAGTTCGTGTTAGTTATTTCCTTTTTCTTTGGGGTTTGCATACCCGTCAATAAACTCGTGTTACTCTGTTAGATGCTCCATGGTCTTAGTGTGGGATTTGGGCTAGAGTTTTATTATTTGAGTGATTGTTGGTTTTTCTGTCGATTGACTAAGGTATTGGGCGATAATCGTTTCCTCTTTAATTATTAATAATATTATTAGGTCTGCATTTTCTTCTCTTAGTGTTTGTGTAAATGGTTAAAAATTAGAGAAAGGGTTTCGCCTGGCGGGTGGTGTTAGCTGGGTGCCAGTCACGTCTAGGGGGTAGTTTGGGACGTGACACCTATATAAGTACTAAATTTTAGTTTTTTAAAGTCCTAAATATTATGACTTTTTACCTTGTTTATATATGGAAATAATTAATAACAATAATTTTAGTTGACTTTAGAATCCTAAATTTTAGAAAAAACAATCAAATGACTATTTTGTCTAGTGTGAACTCTATATTTAAAGGGTAAAAACGACGAATGACATTTCGCTAAGGGTCTTCGTGCTTTTTATATAGTTTAGATAGATAATAATTAATTAAAGTACAAAATAAGAGAACACGTATACAATGTCCAATAGCTGTGTCTAAAACGCAACTCAGGCCATCTCCAACCTTACCCTCATTCCCCATAATGGGGGCAATTTTTGGGGTAATTTAGCTCCAACCCTCCCCCATTTTTGTCCCCAAAATGGGGGATGAATAGTGTTCCCTCAAATTTGGGGGTACACTATTTATCTCCCCCATTACTATTCATCACTTTTTTATTATTATTTTATTATTTAATCTTTTAATTATCTCTTTATATATACCTAATTATATTTATGTAATATTTTTATAATATTAATTTTACATCTTAATTTTGGTGTATAATTTCGATAAATTAATTTTCGTGCATTTATTATTTTTATGTAAAATTGTAAGTTAATTTTATTATAAGTTATAATTGTACAAAAAATATATAATTATCTCAAAAAATGAATGGTGCAAATATAAAATATTAGATGCTGCTAAAATCGAAAGGTGCAAATATAAAATATTAGATGTTGCTAAATTGAAAAGTGAAGATTGAAAATACATTAAATAAATTTGATCGTTATGTAAAAAAGTTTAAGGAAAAAAATGAAAAAATAGTTGGAGTAACTTGTCCTCGAAATGGGGAATCTCCATTTTGAGGACCAAAAATGTAGTAAAGATTTGAGATGCCCTAATATGTTGGCGTGTCAGGTAAATATACAGTGGGCCCACTGTAATCATGAAGAGACAGAATGTGTATTGGTATATCCTCTGCCTGTGGGTGTTTGAGAAAACTTGCAAACATACCAATGTTTTGTGATATTACAAATTTTAATTTTTGGTATATCCTGAATATAAATACAAAAGAAATTCACGCCTACATTATTAAATTGAAAAATTAAAATACATCCCAAATGCGATGACACCAGAACCAAAAATCAAAGACTAGGCAAAATTCATTCCGGAACCAATCCGGAACTCACCCGAGCTCGTCGGGTCTCCAAACCAAACATGCACGCAAGTCAAAAAAATCATACGGACTTGCTCGTGCGATCAAATCATCAAAATAACATCAAAAACTATGAACTTAATCTTAAAACTAATGATTTTTCTAACTTTTCAATCGCACATCCAAATCACGTTAAATAAATTCCGGTTCTCACCAAATTTCACAGATAGGACTTAAATATCATGACAAACTTGTACCAGGCTCTGGAACAAAAATATGCCCCGATACCAACGAGTTTAAACATTAAATTCATTTATTTATTTCCTTTAAAAACCAGCACAACAATTTCTTCAATAATTGTTTTCTAAGGCTAGAGACCACGGAATTCAATTCCGGGCATACGCCCAAGTTCCATATTTTACCGCGGACCTCCCGGGATCATCGGAATACAGATTCGGGTCCGTTTACAAAAAATGTTGACCAAAGTCAACTAAAAACCAAACTTTTAACTCTATAAATTACAATATTTTTCATATTTTCACATAAAAGCTTTCCGGTTTTACGCCCGAACTGTGCACGCACGTTGTTACACATAATATGAAGTTATTCGTGACCTCAAACTGCCGAACTGAATGAAATTGCTCAAAACGACCAGTCGGGTCATTACATGCTCCTCCACTTAAACATATGTTCGTTCTCGAACGTGCCCGAAGTCGTTCCAAAGCCAACGAACCACCGCATAAGCTCCTCATACATACACCCGGGGGTGATCCCCCATCACCCAATCCCACGAAGGACTGTCAATGCAACTTAACTGAAGGTCTCACCTCCTCCTTATTCCATAACCTTAAGACAGAACCCTAACCTCAACATCTAAGATTCATCATAGAACCCGAATCTCACATCATCACACTGTATAAACCTGAACAAGCTGAATCGAGCTAAAATTTCAAACCAGAATACAATCACATGCTGTTCCACGCAGCCCAAATACTCGAAGCAATAATCTCTGACCACCATAGCTGCTCAAATAACATCCTAGATGCCGGCAATAATACAACCTTGTTCCGGACCTCCGCAACAGTGTCCATGATAAAGAAACATGCGGATACTTATAGCTGCTCATGAAGTCAACAAGTCAAGAAACTTTCTCGCCCGCCAACGGCCATTACCCAACTCTTAGTAGAAACAATCACATACATCCAAGCACTCCTGACCCCCGATACCATAGTACAAATCTCTGGTCTAAGAACCTCATCTCAACCAGTACAAGCAGCCCAACTAACAACTCACCACGGAACCACACAGATTCTCACACTACACAGTTCGTACACCAAACCATCAATAACTAAATTACGCAACACAAATAAGGGAAAGCCAAGTATAAGAATTATCTAACAAGTACAACATGTGTGACAACAAAAGTATAGTCTTTCATCAAATCATCCCACATAGGGAAAACACAACACCAAATAAACACAATGAAAGGGTACCCCACATAACATCTGCTGCGTCGTGCATCCCGCTCCCAAATACTCATCAAGCCAAAATGCTCGGGTCCACTAATCACATAAATATTGATATCAGGCACAGCAGAGTGCACAAGTAAAACTGTGGGAACAACGAATAGAAGTAATAAAATATGAGAGAATCAAGCACATATAAGGTGCAATGAGCAAATCAACATCACGAGGGCTATCTTGCCCGCCTTGCCATAAGGCATGAACAGAGTTACAACATGCCTGGGGTATAATCATACAACTTTACCGCCTAACACAACATAAAAGAGTATCACATAACATAGGCTAGGGGCACAAATAATATCCCTTCTGCCTGATCACATAACAAAAATGACAATCTCATAGAGGCACACCAACTTGATCTGACATGACATACATATTCTCATTGATCCTCCAAATAGCCTACAACCAAATCCTGATCCTTCCCAACTATATAAATATTCTTCAAAAAGATCCACAGCAACCTATCGATAATACATGCTACTAATTACCCCATTCTCAACATTTCTTCACAATCCGCAAACGGAAATAGTCCCCATATGAGGGCATCTAGCCCCAAACCTCAGGAATACCAAGATTTCCGTACCCAACTCAACTACGCAAATTGAATGGCTGATATATCACTCACACCCTATCATTCTGCTGAAGCACCCATATAGGATTTTTGGCCGCGTAACAAAACATGAACCTCGAAAACCTCAAATCCCAGTAATCACCATGCTATTAGCCGCGCATCTGCAAACCAAAACTCAAGGTCCTTTCCAAAAATGCACTCTCCTCACATATGATAGCCAACAATGCCACACTCTATAAATTCCAAATACTGATCCAGGAGAAAACCGCAATGTACCACATATTCCTTATGCTCATAATAGACAGCCAACTCAAGCCGTTACTAAACCACCGAGAACTCTCCGAGATCCGCCCACTTGCAACTAAGCCATCAGGACTACACATCCCTAACTCAACCGAGTCACACAAACCGTCCAATCCATGAGTGCTGCCACAAATGCCAGTAGAGAATTCCTATTTAAAGGACCAATTACTTCGTCGCTATGCTGACCCAACACCACGGAGCTGACCCATTTCTTCGGATAGTCAATATGCAATAATCCTAATCAAAGTCCCAAGTGAAGATGATCCAAGCACGAACCACGTAGCCCAGAAGCTCATAAACCACCGCATTACCTCTGAAGCGCCCCATTCTGCCGCAACCACGATACCCACGCTGAATAGACCTTCTGTGAATCTGAAACTGTTCTTCCAACTCTCCTTGATACGGAAATGTAGGGTTATTAATGACGCGGAAACACCGTAACCCCCAACATCATCCCGTGCAAGATCTCAAAACTTAGTCATACACAAAATCCGGGAACCTACCAATACCACATACACACATACCTCAGGCCAACACTGATATAAATCTGACTCTGCAATCTGAATGCCACTGATGGACTCCTCCACTTGGCGCGAAGCCATAGAAAACAACATCTGACGATATACAAAACTAACCTTCACAGCTCGTATAACACAAATCGCAAGGCACTCCAATACCACCAACTATCCTCAATTAACATCCACCTCGCGACCCTGCCACAATCTCGATGACTAATCAGCCAATTAAACTTTCTCATGCTCGCACTCATCAACATGATGCCAGGAACCGCTGCGCCTCCATATGAACAACTTAATAGTCTTTCAATATCTCTATATCTTTAGTATGAACAACACGTTAAGACAATGTCTGAGCATCCCTGACTCCCTCGTAGCCCGTCTGTGGAATCACAAACCACTGGCGCATATCGCACACTAAGAGCATAATATCATACACGAGTGGATACAAAGGAACGTAAGTTATATACTTCGAGCTGAATCAATATTGCACGATAAGGAATGGAGGAAGTGGAATTTCCTAATAGTTCTGTAGCCTCTCGAAGATAAGTACATACGTCTCCGTATCGATCCGCAAGACTCTACTAACCTGCTTATGACTCGTAGCACCTATGAACCTAGAGCTCTGATACCAAACTGTCACGACCCTAAAATCCCTCCGAAGGAGTCGTGATGGCACCTAGTCTCTAAACTAGGTAAGCCTAACATTAGCTAAAATAACCTTGACATTTACTAACTTCAAATTAAATAACTCTGAACAAATCACAACTTCCCAAAATCGGTGGTATAAGTCATAAGCCTTTGTAAGAGTAGTTATACAAAAATAAATACAACACTGTTCCCAAACGAGAAGCAACTAATGGAATGTAATTACAAACGAAGGTGAGTCCGGGACCTGCGAACGCAACAGCAAGTAATTGAAATTTGAAGTATTGAAATACATATATATAAATACGGCGAGGTATTGAAAACACTATGGGTTCCAACACAAAGGATCACTGTAGTTAAGGAATCTAAACAGTTAAAACACTTGAATTGACAACAACAAATAAACACAGCAAACAGAAAGTGCACGGCATCACCCTTCGTGCTTTAACTCTCAATCCTCACCATGCAATCAATATAAATATAAATATGTACAGCATCACCCTTCGTGCTTTATCACTCTTCCTCACCATACGAATAATATAAATGTGCACAACATCACTTTTCGTGCTTTATCACTCTTCCTCACCATATGAATAATATAAATATGCACGGCATCACCCTTCGTGCTTTATCTCTCTTCCCCACCATATGCATCAATATAAATATAAATATGTACGGCATCACCCTTCGTGCTTTATCACTCTTCCTCACCATATGAATAATATAAATATGCATGGTATCACCCTTCGTGCTTTATCTCTCTTCCTCACCATATGCATCAATATAAACGTAAATGTGCACGGCATCACCCTTCATGCTTTATCACTCTTTCCTCACCCAAACAGTAGAAACAAATACATCCCGAAAAGGGAATAAACAATAGAAACAAATAAATCCCGTCAAGGGAACAAACAATAGAAACAAATACATCCCGTCAAGGGAATCAACTATAACCAGTCTCGTTGCAAAGTTACCTTCACAAAATAAATCCCAACTTGAGTCAATACTCAACAATGGTCAAAAACAAAGAAAATACCATAAGTCTTGTCCAACACAAATAATTATCAATTTAAGCATAAATAATACATAATAAGAATCACAATAGTCACAATGTAAGACCCACGGAAAAACCAAGAAGCGCAATAACCTTAACAAAACAACAAGACATAATAAGCACGTGATAACTACACCGGCAACCACAACAATTTGGACACATAACATATATACATGGGGTCATAGAGGAATTCACAATTAAGAGATAACGAAACAATAAGGAGAGCAATCACTTCAATTAAGGCAAATAAGGGGCAAGTAACAAGTAAGAGTTAGAAGAAAGGTAACAACATCGTATGGAGCATATAGAGGTAAGTTAAGCAATTAGGAAACTCAATCATAACGGAATACCTCCCACATAATGAACATAAGGACCTAAGAATCCTAAAGGCAAATTTTTCCACAAATAAGTCCGAGCACACACTCGTCACCTCGCGTGCACAGACTACAAATAACATAGAAGACTCAACTCCTTAGGGAAAGTCCCCCACACAAGGTTAGGCAAGATACTTACCTCAATCCGGCCAATTCAATACTCAATTTAGCTTTTTCCTTCACCAATTCATCAATGCCCAGCTCAAACTAGCCAAAAACGACTTTAATACATCAACCAATGCAAGAGAAAATAGTTTTAATTAACAAAACTATGATTCTTATACAATTTGTAAAAAGTCAATAAAAAGTTAACTCCCCGAGCCCACACCTCGGAACCCGACAAAATTTACAAAAACCTAACACCCATTCCGCTACGAGTTCATCCATACAAAAATTATCAAATTCCGATACCATTTGTTCATTCAAATCATCATTTTATATTTTTGAAGGATTTCACAATTTCCCCCAAATTTTCTTTTAGATTCTCATGAATTTGATGTTAAAACTAAGATATAATCACAAATTATAGTTGGAAAATTGTTAGAGACACTTATCCAATGATTTAGTATGAAAATCTTCTCTCAAGATTGCCCACTCTCGGAGTTAGGGTTCAAAAATATGAAAAAAATGAGCAAAAACTCGGAATACTTAGCTTTTAGTAAGCTGCAGATGTCGCATTTGCGACACTAGGTTCGCAAATGCGAACTCGCAAATGCGAAGCCCAGAATTACCCTGCTAAGGTTGCATTTGCGATAAAATCTTCGCAAATGCGAAGGAGGGGCTTTCACAATGCGGCAGAGTCCTTCTCAAATGCGAACTCTGTCCTGCAGCTCAGACCTCGCAAATGCAATGGCTGCTTCGCAATTGCGGCTGTCGTATTTGCGACCAATACATCGCAAATGCGATGACACCAGAACCAGAAATCAAAGACTAGGCAAAAATCATTTCAGAACCAATCCGGAACTCACCCGAGCCCTCGGGGCTCCAAACCAAACATGCACGCAAGCCTAAAAATATCATACGGACTTGCTCGTGCGATCAAATCATCAAAATAACATCAAAAACTATGAATTTAACCTCAAAACTCATAATTTTTCTAACTTTTCAATCGGATGTCCAAATCACGTCAAATAAATTCTGATTCTCACCAAATTTCACAGATAGGACTTAAATATCATAACAAACTTGTACCAAGCTTCGGAACCAAAATACGGGCCCGATACCAACGAGTTCAAACATTAAATTCATTTATTTATTTCCTTTAAAAACCAGCACAACAACTTTCTTCAAAAATTATTTTCTAAAGCTAGGGACCTCAGAATTTAATTCCAGGCTTTTGCCCAAGTCCCATATTTTATCGCGGACCTCCCGGGATCATCGGAACGCAGATCCGGGTCCGTTTACCAAAAATGTTGACCTAAGTCAACTAAAAACCAAATTTTAACTCTAGAAATTACTATATTTTCCATATTTTCACATAAAAGCTTTCCGATTTCATGTACGGATTGCCCGCGCAGGTCGATACACATAATATGAAGCTACTCGTGACCTCAACTGGACGAAATAGCTCAAAACGACCAGTCGGGTCATTACAGTACCAATAGGATTCTTTACCTTTATGAGCAAGGTACTATGTTAGGGTTTTCTCCTCCTATATAAAAGGGACCCCAATCTTATTGTAAAGGCATCCGATCATTCATTGCAATAGAACATTCTTCTTCTTCTTGTTTAACGTGCTCTCCAATTATTCTTCTACTTTATTGCATTTACTTTATTGTTCATATTTTATTACTCTTAGCTGACCTCGAGGGCCCTGGATAAGTCAAGCTCGAGGGCCCCTACTGTTACAACAACACTAATTTGGTTCTTGATTTCTCCTTACTTAAGCTCAATATTACTTGTATAATCACTAGTATTAGAATATATCATGTATCTTTAAAACCACAAAATATCTTTAATTGTTAAGCTTATTTTCCGAGGTAAACAGTTTGGTACATGGGGATAAAGATAATAGTGATTAATTTAGTGCTAGTTTTCTGATAACACACGTTATTCTTCACACTTTTTCTTGTCAAAGATTCTTTGGTTTCAGGCTTAATAATGTCTAGCACTCAAAACGCACCCGCTCACGACAATGAAGGACTTGGAGAAAACAACGGCGCCATAGGGCTCGGTGTACCACCCGTAAACCCTGAAGGAGTGCCAAAGGTGGAGCCAGTTGACATTAGCTCCCACAACGCACTAAACACGGACGCAGGCACAGACCCGTAAGGAACACACAGGGAAACCCGAGCCGGAGGCCAGGAAGCACGAGGGTTGGAAGAAGGAGGAATCAGCCTCCGGGTGGAATTCGAGATGCTGCAAGCTCAACAAGTTGCTTATTGGCATAAAGGAAATATGTATTGGTATGTTTGCAAGTTTTCTCTAGAATACTTGTATTGATATTCTAGAGATCTGATGCTCGGCTCGACTGCCTGAAAGAAAGAAATCTCAGTATAGAATTATTTCGCTACAGCATAGGAATGAATTTAGTGAAGGAGGCTACTAAGGTTGAGCCTAACTAATTTTAAAGAGTCATATTCAATCACTCAGAAATATTCATAAAAATTCTTTTATACTGTCAAATTAAACTACACCTCAGACATTCCGAGAAAGATGTGTAGTAGTTTTCGGAGAATCGAAGACAAAAAATCATTTTCTTTTATTGTAAGTGAATTAATTAATTCACTTTGGAATGTCTCAAGAAAAAGATGAAACAGCCAATTTGTTCAAGCTATGTCAATATATTAACATTTAAGCAAAAAGTTGATTACCTTTTGACAATCCATGTAAGCGTCCAAAAGGTTAGAACACTGAGGATGAGCAATAATCTTGGCTTTTAAAGCATCAACTTCACTACCAGAACTCTCACTCTCGTGATGATTTTGAACCGTCTGATGATGATATCCACTACGAATAATCGAAGGGTACTGAAATGTATGATGATGAGAAGTACTGAAATGTATGATAAAATGTATGATGATGAGAAGGGAAAAGGTCATTCTATCCATATCTATCCATCTGTCCGTGTAGTTCTTTCACAGCAATTATGCTCTGATTTTTCTCGTCAACTTTCATGTTATACAGTCAAGTTGATGCTCTATCTAGGATAAAATTTGATTCCACTAATGATAGCTACTTTATACTCCCTCGGCACATATACTTGGCACGTTTTGACTTTTTACACTCCTTAAGAAATAAAAAATGAAGTGCATAATTTAAATTTTGTAAAGAAATAATAAATGAAGTGCACTTATATTTGGCATGTTTCGAGAATGTCTAAATGCTTTTACTGTCAGAACAAGGTTAGCAAATTAAACTTTCGCTTTTTCTGTTTAAATGTAATCAGTTTAAATTAAACATGTTTCATGCTTCTTTATTAGCTGCTAAATGTGAAGTTAGTACTTTACCTGCCGCTTCTGCGAAAGGAAAAAGTTTAGT
>NW_017673112.1:60029-90622 GCF_001879085.1 Nicotiana attenuata
CTTTCCAAGGATCAAATCTCTTGGGTTGTCAAGCCTCGATCTTAATCAAAGTATTTATACCCAGCCTTAACCTAAGACAGATATGCTTTGATTGAACCAAACACCTCTCTTTATTCTACTGCAAACAAACATTGTAGTTCACTAAGATTTGCTGTGTAACAAGTCAGAGAAGAAAGGAGAGTATAACACTGGTGAGGCATTGTATCAAAAAGAAACGAGTGTGAGAGGAACTGTGTTATCAAGTCAATTCCACTGTACTCGAAGAAACGCATTTACTAAAGAGAACTCCCTTGCAACCCATGTAACACCCCGCAAATTCGGCTTAGGTATGAATGATTTAAAAGAGTAGTAAGGATATATTTTGAGCATGTGAAGTCCCATCGAGATAATTATGAGTGAAAATAGTTGCTTAAAAATCAAGAGGGAAAGTGAGGTGCATAAGATTTGAAAAAATCGACTAAGTTTGCAGAAGGTCTGTATTCCATCAGTGTTTATTGAAAATGTGAAAGGAATTTGAGAACACTCAAAGCATGAAAGTTGTAGGCCTTTGAAATAACTTTCCAACGATATATTATGGAGCCCGAACGGATATCTGTGCAAAAAGTTATGCGCCTTTTACAGAACACTATGTTATATGCGCGCCCACTAGCGCGAGACTAGCGCGCCCGCGCTAATGGGGTTTCGTTCTGGCCATTTAGCGCGGCCAGTAGCGCGGGTTGGGCTTCCGGGTGCGTGGGGGCGCTAGTTGGGGGGGGGGGGATTATTTTAAGGTTCTACTTCGTCCCCCACATCCCCAAAACATAAAAACTTGCTCTACAAAGGAGTACTCTCAAAAACCTAACTCCTTAAGGTCCTTCCACCATCCAAGGTAAGTTTTAATGGTGATTCTAAGTTAATTTCAATTTCCCAACATCTTATTAACATGGGTAAACCCTCCATATCATTAGATATTCGATTGGGATATCATTGTTGAGAGAAGGAAGCCTAGAACTCGAAATTTAAGGGTTTGAACTTCAAAAAGGTAATGTCTTCACCCTCTAATTGATTATAGCATTGGTTTAATGATTTTAAACCTTAGTTCATGAGATATGAGTTGATGGGTTTGATAGAAAAGCATGAACAATTATAGGTTTGGCTTCTTGATTGTGGATTATTGGTTAAAGGTGTTGTTTATCTTATGGGTGAAGAAGAATGACATTTATTATATCCGTTAGAGATTTTAGAATTTATCTAGGATCAAGAGAATGGCTTGTTGGGTGTACTAACACCATTAATAAGGACCATGAAGCTTTATGTCACCAAGTGTTTGAGAAAATGTTTAAGTGACTAAAACATGAGAATTTATGCTAATATGAAATCCCTTTGACTTGTATTGATATAGATTAAAGTTGAAAGGGTTGGCGAATATTGTATTACGCTCAAGAGCAGGAAGTTAAGGTATGTGAGGCTCACTCTCTATGTTTGGGAATTTTAATGATTCTCCCTACACTACGTTTCTTTTACGACGTCACTAATTGCCTCAGAATTATAGTTAAGCCTAGTCCCTTAAATAGTTGCAGAACTTCTATTCTCTAGCTTCATAACTCGTTCATGACTTTCATTCTGAACGTTGTAAGCTCAGTTCATATTCAATATAGACTCGGGTTTTATGTCTCTGAGTCTCAGTATAGCTTACTCAGCATGTCATAGACAGTTAAAGTTTCAGTGTTCATAATCAGTTCAAGAATATATGTCTCAGTCCAGTCCTATTCAGTATTATGTAACTCAGTGTGATCCAGTATTCCAGTATCATGTAACTCAGTGTAATTCAGTATTTCGTTATCATGTATTGCAGTTTGATTCTCAGTTCCTGAATGTTGAACACTTGTATTTGGGCCCGAGGTCGCAGTTTATGCTTTATTCATCTTTGGGCCTGAGGCCGCAGTTTATGCTTTATGCATCTTTGGGCCTGAGGCCGCAGTTTATGCTTTATGCATCTTTGGGCCTGAGGCCGCAGTTTATGCTTTATGCATTTTGGACCTGAGGTCGCAGTTGTGTATACGTATACTTGGGCCTGATGCCACAGTTTGTGCACATATATATTGGGCATGAGGCCGCAGTTTAATATTCAGATAAACAGGTTGTTCATTATTCAGAAGAGGGAGTATTCATATCCTTACTTCCTTTATTCAGTTCAGTTATCAGTTATCAGTTATCTTTTCAGTTATCAGTTCAGTTATCAGTTATCAGTTATCTTTTCAGTTATCAGTTCAGTTATCAATTATTAGTTATCTTTTCAGTTATCAGTTTAGTTACCAGTTATCAGTTTAGTTATCAGTTATCAGTTAAGTTACCAGTTATCATTTCAGTTATTAGTTGTTATTTTAGTTTCAGTTTCAGCATTTATAATTCTTTCTTTCAGTTGCTTTACATACCAGTACAATTCAAATGTACTGACGTCCCTTTTGCCCGGGGCCTGCATCTCACAATGCAGGTAATGATTTACAGGTTGATGATTCGGAGCGCTAGGATTCTCGTACCAGCTGTTTGGTGATCCCCAGTTCTTTCGGGGCATTGTCATTACTATAGTCTTTAGTATTTTCATTACTTCATTAGAGGCTTCATAGACTAGAGTAATAGTTAGACAGAGTCACAGGCTTTTCATATTAAGCTATGTTGGCTACAAATATGTTTCAGAATTGTATCAGTATTTCCGCACTTTGATTTATATCATCCAGACTTTCAGTATATCAGCATGTGTTAGTTTATCTTCTGTATTCAGTATGTTATGATACCACATGTTGATTCAGCCAGCCAGTTGGTTCGCTCGGTCACATGTAGTCAGGCACCGAGTGCCGTGTTACGTCCAAGCCCAGGTTCGGGGTGTGACAAATCTTGGTATCAGAGCCAGGTTCAAGAGTCCTAGGGAATCTATGAAGCCGTGTCCAGTGGAGTTTCCTTTATATGTGTGTGCCGGCCACTCATATAAATGGTTAACTACCAAGACATTCAGGATTGTCTCACTTCTTTCTACTCTAGATCGTGCCATGAAACATAGAGCAATAGGTAATCTTCTCTTTATATCGAATTCCAAACGTATTGGATGCCCAACTGACGTGCAGGAGAAACCTAAAGTCCTAAAGAGGATAATTGCCCATTAAGGTATAATTATGGAGTACAGATTGGTAAATATGAGACTTGAGAGGATGTTAAAAGTGGGATGCAATGGATAGTAGTACAGATTAAAGCATAACATATCAGAAAGTACAAAAGTAGTTATGATGTCTTATGGTTATCAGTTTACCTCAGTTACCAGTTATACAGTCTTTCAGTTAGCAAGTTGTGGTTATTCAGTACGCCACTATTCAGTTATATGTTTACCAAATATCCATTTTTTTGGTGTATCAAATTTTTTTTGCCGACTTGTGAGTATACAGTGATGCATATGGGTTCTCAAAAAAAAATGTGAGTAACAGTGGTTATAGCTAAATCTTCGTATATTATAGGTCCGGATTAAGACCCAAGAATCATCGGATGGTGCAGTAAGTGATTTATCAGATGATGGTATACTTTGAAAGATAAGTTTTTGCATGGTAGTGTATTCATATGTGTTTTACCTCCTAGAACAACTTCAGTTAATTTTTGGAAATGGAGCCACAAGTTGGATGATGATAGTTCAGATGTCAGACTCTAACATTGGTCACTATAGTTTGGACAGAAAAGAGCCTAAGGGTAAAATACCTAGGAGTCAAAAACGATTGTTATTATTAGAGATGTATGTTTTTCATAGAACTCATGCAAATGACTAGAAGATATGATGTATGCAATAAGAACCAAGAGCAGCCAATAGTGAATTTCAGGGAACGATTTTAAGTTGTTCATATTTATTCAAATCAGAACTAGAAGTACCACGTTAGTAAGTTACTATAAGAAGCAGCTATTGATGTAAGATAAAAGATATGACAGTTCCCCCTTAGGTTATGTGACTAAGTGATTACCGAGGATGTTTATAGTATGATATGATTTTGTGTTGTATAGAAAGTTTGGGGTTAGATATTATAATTTTATTTAAGACAGATGAAATTTCCCCTAAGTGTGATCCATGTGCATAGTTCAAAAAGAATGATAGTGTGCGGCAAAGGAATATGGTCAGATGATGAGGAAAAATTGTGTAATTACAACAAGGATTATGTCTAGCATGTGTAAGAAACACAAAGTGACTAGAATGATCACCGAGCTTAGTTATTGATGATAAAGTGATCACATAAAAGCAGTAAAATCATGCCTATTTGTGTGTTATGAGGGTAGTGCCATTGCACGGGACTCTAAAATTTAGAGTACATGTCAAAGACTTAGGTTACAATAATGCTATAAGTGTTTTCAGGAAGTGCTTAAGAAGATAAAGTATGAGAAGTATAACTCATGATTGAGTTAGATAAGAGAACTCTGGTGAAAGAAGTTCACCAACCAAGATAGGAGTTCGACTTCGGACTCCGAAGATGACGGAGTTGTTGTCTAGAACAGGACGTGTTCCCCATTAGTAGCTGAAAAGAAGGAGAAACAATTTGATGATCCATACGTGTTGCAGTTGAAAGAGGAGATTCACAAGTATAAAACGATGGCTTTTGAATAAGGGGGAGATGATGGTACTTTGAGGTACCAAGGCAGATTGTGTGTTCCAGACATAGATGGACTTAAAGAGGGAAGATCGTGTTAGAAGCCCATAATTCTAGGTATTCTTTCCATCCAGGTTCCCCAAAGATGTATCATGGTACTAAGGATATTAATTGGTGGAGCAACATGAAAAAGAACGTTGCAGACTTTGTGTCCAAGTGTCCGAATTATCAGCAAGTGAAAGTCGAGCAGCAGAAAGCCTAGTGTTTTATCACATACCTCTCATTGACCTTGCTAATAATAACCTACCATTCTAGTATCAAGATAGCATTGTGAGAGACTCTGTATGGGCGAAGGTGTAGATCGCCAATTGGTTGGTTCAAAGTTGGTGAAGAGGAGTTGTTGGGACCAAATTTGGTCTATCAGACTATATGAAAGTTAAGTTGATTCAAGAGTGTTTGAAGACGGCTCAGAGCCGCCAAAAGTCCTATTCAAGCATGCAGCATGGAGACCTAGAGTTTCAAGTTGATGATAGGGTGTTTCTGAAAGTTTCGCCTATAAAATGCGTTATGAGATTTGGGAAGAAGGGGAAGCACAGTCTATACTATATTGGGCCATATATAATCCTACAAAAGATCGGTCAATTAGCTTATGAGTTGGAGTTGCCACCATAATTAGTGGTGGTACAACCAGTATTTCATGTGTCATGTTATAACATTCAAGTTTTCAGTACTCAGATACTCATGTCAGTTCAGTACTCAGATACTCATGTTAGTTCAATACTCAGTTACTCATGTTAGTCCAATACTTAGACATTCATGCCAGCTTAGTACTCAGACTACTCAAATATTCGTGCCAGTTCAATATTCATATATCCATATTAGTTCAGTATTCACGTATCCATGGCAGACCAATATTCAGTCAATGCAGTAGTCATTCAGTTCAGTATCGCGACAGTTCAGTAATCATATATTCATTTAGTTTAGTATACAAGTGTTAATGAAAGTTCATGTTTCCACTAGACCCGTTTAAGGTCCGGAGTTAACAGAAGTTATAGTCAGGACAATCATTCGAGGACGAAAGTTCCCAAGGGGGAGATAATGTAACACCCCATAAATTCGGCTTAGGTATGAATGAGTTAAAGGAGTATTAAGGTTATATTTTGGATATATGAAGTTCTATCGGGATGATTATGGTAAAATAGTTGTTTCAAAATCAAGATGGAAAGTGAGGTGCATAAGATTTGACAAAATCAACTAAGTTTGCAGAACGTCTGTCTTCCAGCAGAGTTTAGTGAAACTATGTAAGGAATTTGGGAAAACTCAAAGAATGAAAGTCGTAGGACATTGAAATAGCTTTCCAACGATATATTATGGAGCCCGAACGGATCTCTGTGAAAAATGTTATGTGCATTTTACAGAACAGTATGCGATATGCGCGCCCGTTAGCGCGCCCATAGCGCGACCGCGCTAATTTTGAGGCAGTGTTGCTGCCCTTTACCACGGTCACTAGTGCGTTCAGGTTTCCAGGTGCGCGAGCGCAATCGTGGGGGGTCGTTTTAAAGTTATATTTCGTCCCCCACATCCCCAAAACATCTATTATAACGGTGGACTAGTACTGTAGTGAATGTAATATAAGAATTAGTCATGCAAAAATTATAATGTACGAATTAATATTGAGATTATTAGTGTGACGACCCAAAGGGGTCATCACCTGTTTTCTTATTCATTCCGTACTTCCGAGGCCNGTTATTTTAAGGTTCTACTTCGTCCCCCACATCCCCAAAACATAAAAACTTGCTCTACAAAGGAGAACTCTCAAAAACCTAACTCCTTAAGGGTCCTTCCACCACCCAAGGTAAGTTCTAATGGTGATTCTAAGTTAATTTCAATTTCTCAACATCTTATTAACATGGGAAAACCCTCCATATCATTAGATATTCGATTGGGACATCATTGTTGAGAGAAGGAAGCCTAGAACTCAAAATTCAAGGGTTTGAACTTCAAAAAGGTAATGTCTTCACCCTCTAATTGATTATAGCATTGGTTTAATGATTTTAAACCCCAGTTCATGAGATATGAGTTGATGGGTTTGATAGAAAAGCATGAACAATTATAGGTTTGGCTTGTTGATTGTGGATTATTGGTTAAAGGTGTTGTTTATCTTATGGGTGAAGAAGAATGACATTTATTATAACAGTTTGAGACTTTAGAATTAATCTAGGATCAAGAGAATGGCTTGTTGGGTGTAGAAACACCATTAATAAGGACCATGAAGCTTTATGTCACCAAGTGTTTGAGAAAATGTTTAAGTGACTAAAACATGAGAATTTATGCTAATATGGAATCTCTTTGACTTGTATTGATATAGACTAAAGTTGAAAGGGTTGGCGAATGTTGTATTACGCTCATGAGCAGGAAGTTAAGGTATGTGAGGCTAACTCTCTATGTTTGAGAATTTTAATGATTCTCCCTACACTACGTTTCTTTTACGACGTCACTAATTGCCTCAGAATTATAGTTAAGCCTAGTCCCTTGAATAGTTGCAGAACTTCTATTCTCTAGCTTCATAACTCACTTATGACTTTCATTCTGAACGTTGTGAGCTCAGTTCGTATTCAATATAGACTCGGGTTTTATGTCCCTGAGTCTCAGTATAGCTTACTCAGCATGTCATAGACAGTTAAAGTTTCAGTGTTCATAATCAGTTCAAGAATACATGTCTCAGTCCAGTCATATTCAGTATTATGTAACTCAGTCTGATCCAGTATTCCAGTATCATGTAACTCAGTGTAATTCAGTATTTCATTATCATGTATTGCAGTTTGATTCTCAGTTCCTGAATGTTGAACACTTGTATTTGGGCCTGAGGCCGCAGTTTATGCTTTATGCCTCTTTGGGCCTGAGGCCGCAGTTTATGCTTTAGGCATCTTTGGGCCTGAGGCCGCAGTTTATGCTTTATGCATTTTGGACGTGAGGTCGCAGTTGTGTATACGTATACTTGGGCTTGAGGCCGCAGTTTGTGCACATATATATTGGGCATGAGGCCGCAGTTTAATATTCAGATAAACAGGTTGTTCATCATTCAGAAGAGGGAGTATTCATATCCTTACTTCCTTTATTCAGTTTAGTTATCAGTTATCAGTTATCTTTTCAGTTATCAGTTCAGTTATTTGTTATCAATTATCTTTTCAGTTATCAGTTCAGTCATCAGTTATCAGTTATCTTTTCAGTTATCAGTTCAGTTACCAATTATCAGTTCAGTTATCAGTTATCAGTTCAGTTACCAGTTATCAGTTCAGTTATCAGTTATCATTTTAGTTTCAGTTTCAGCAATTATAATTCTTTCTTTCAGTTGCTTTACATACCAGTACAATTCAAATGTATTGATGTCCCTTTTGCCCGGGGCCTGCATCTCACAATGCAGGTAATGATTTACAAGTTGATGATTCAGAGTGCTAGGATTCTCGTACCAGCTGTTTGGTGATCTCCAGTTCTTTCGGGGCATTGTCATTACTATTGTCTTTAGTATTTTCAGACAGTCAGTGTTTTTAGTACTTCATTAGAGGCTTCATAGACTAGATTAACAGTTAGACAGAGTCACAGGCTTTTCATATTAAGCTATGTTGGCTACAAATATGTTTCAGAATTGTATTAGTATTTTTGCATTTTGATTTATATCATCCAGACTTTCAGTATATCAGCATGTTTTAGTTTATCTTCTGTATTCAATATGTTATGATACCACATGTTGATTCAGCCAGCCAGTTGGTTCGCTCAGTCACATGTAGTCAGGCACCGAGTGTTGTGTTACGTCCAGGCCCAGGTTTGGGGTGTGACAACCCAAGGGGACTGGACTAGGATTCATATTGAATCCGAACCAGTATAAAAATTCTGGTGTCTTTAATTCCTGCACTTACTTTCTTCATATTACTTTCTGCCTCTATAACTGTTAAGTTATTACATCTAGTGGAATTCTTGATAAACTAGTCAACTAATAAGCGAATAAGTTTAAAAATATACAATTCACCCCCACCCCCCTCTTGTACTTTCAATTGGTATCAGAGCAAGGCTCACATCTTACTTTTTGCTAAACAACTTGTGAGAAAAGATCATGGCAAACCAAGTTATCATAGGAGCTCTCTTTCAGGAAGGAGCTTCACAAGTTAGACCACCATACTTCAATGGACAGCATTTCTCCCATTTGAAAGAGCGAATGGAGATCTTCACCAAGGCCTATGACGTCAAAGTTTGGAGAGTCATCAAAAAGGGAAACTATCCCTTACCTGCGGCCACTCCACCACTTGCTGATCCTGAAGATATAGATTCATACACAAAGGAGCAATTGGAAGTGGTACAAGTAAATAATAAAGCAAGAAATTTGCTTCACAATGCTATAAGTGGTGAGGAATACAAGAAAATCTCAAGCTGTGACACGGCCAAAGAAATGTGGGACAAGCTTGAAGTCACATATAAAGGAACAAGCAAGGTAAAGGAAACACATATCAACATTGGTTCATGATTACGAACTCTTCTCAATGAAAGAGGGAGAATCCATTGAAGTAATGTTTGCCAGATTTAGCAAAATAATCAGTGATGTAAAAGCTTTTGGCAAGTCGTATACCAGCGGTGATCAAGTTAGAAAAATCCTTAGAAGTCTGCCAACCACTTGGGAAACCAAAGTGGTCACACTAGATCCCAAGATCTAAACAAATTATCCTATGATGAGCTACGAGGAGAACTCATAGCTTTTGAAAGGACACATCTCAAGAAGATTAGTCAAGAAGAAAAAAGGAAAATAGTCGCATTCAAGGCTTCAACTGAAATGGCTGAAAACGAAATTGATGATGATCCTGAAGCCTTACAAGAAGAGATTGCTATGCTATCGAGAAATATGGATGGATTAATGAGAAGATTCTGGAATACAAAGAAAGGAAGAATTCCACCAAGACGATCCAGGCAACACAATGAACATGACAAGAACGATGGCAAATGCCATGAGTGTGGAAGATTTGGGCACATTCAAGCAGAGTGTCCAGAATTGAAAAGGAAGATATCTAGAGGCTTCAACAAGAACAAATCTTTCGGAAGCTGGAGTGATGAGGACAACTCAGACCAGGAAGAGATAGCAAATCTCTGCTTCATGACGATTCTGGAAAATGAAATAAACAAATCCTCAGGATGCTGGACGGATGAGGACACTTCAGATGAGGAAAATGAAAACTGTTTCATGGCACGAGGAGAAACTAGTGAGGTAAGATTTTCTAACTGTGAAAGATGCAATGAATTCCAGGATATTCTTGATTGAACTTTAAAAGAGTCTCAAAAATGATGAATGAGCTTAAGAGACTCACTATAGAAGTCAAAGACTGGAAACTCAAACATGAAGTATGTCAATTCAAAAAAGAAGTACTTCAAGAAGAGTTTGAGGAATTGCAAATGCAACTCAATGGCATGCGCAAGTCCACCAGTCACAAGTTTTGTTAGGTCAAACCAGACGACTCATAAGTCAACTGAAAAAGGACCGGTCAGAACTAAGTCGACTAGTACTAACGCTAATGAGAGACCTAAAAGTGGGTCAGAAGTTAAGTGTCATTACTGTAACAAACATGGGCATAAATATTTCTTTTGTCGCTTTCGTAAAGCAAATGTTTCAGGACGGGCTTGGAAACCAAAAGTTAATTTTGAATCTAGTAACACTAACCCTCCTGGACCCAGGCAAGCTTGGGTACCTAAAAGAAAGTAATTG
Organism: Nicotiana attenuata; assembly: GCF_001879085.1. Lineage (NCBI taxonomy): Eukaryota > Viridiplantae > Streptophyta > Magnoliopsida > Solanales > Solanaceae > Nicotiana > Nicotiana attenuata. Next base: position 70,371 of record NW_017673112.1, read on the forward strand.
CCCACTTTCGGGGCATTGTCATTACTATTGTGGTTTAAAATCATTAAACCAATGCTATAATCAATTAGAGGGTGAAGACATTACCTTTTTGAAATTCAAACCCTTGAATTTCGAGTTCTAGGCTTCCTTCTCTCAACAATGATATCCCAATCGAATATCTAATGATATGGAGGGTTTACCCATATTAATAAGATGTTGGAAAATTGAAATTAACTTAGAATCACCATTAAAACTTACCTTGGGTGGTGGAAGGACCCTTAAGGAGTTAGGTTTTTGAGAGTTCTCCTTTGTAGAGCAAGTTTTTATGTTTCGGGGATGTGGGGGACGAAGTAGAACCTTAAAATAACCCCCCCCCCCACTAGCGCCCCCACGCACCTGGAAGCCCAACCCGCGCTACTGGCCGCGCTAAATGGCCAGAACGAAACCCCATTAGCGCGGGCGCGCTAGTCTCGCGCTAGTGGGCGCGCATATGGCGTAGTGTTCTGTAAAACGTGCATAACATTTTGCACAGATATCCGTTCNTTTTCTAACTGTGAAAGATGCAATGAATTCCAGGATATTCTTGATTGAACTTTAAAAGAGTCTCAAAAATGATGAATGAGCTTAAGAGACTCACTATAGAAGTCAAAGACTGGAAACTCAAACATGAAGTATGTCAATTCAAAAAAGAAGTACTTCAAGAAGAGTTTGAGGAATTGCAAATGCAACTCAATGGCATGCGCAAGTCCACCAGTCACAAGTTTTGTTAGGTCAAACCAGACGACTCATAAGTCAACTGAAAAAGGACCGGTCAGAACTAAGTCGACTAGTACTAACACTAATGAGAGACCTAAAAGTGGGTCAGAAGTTAAGTGTCATTACTGTAACAAATATGGGCATAAATATTCCTTTTGTCGCTTTCGTAAAGCAAATGTTTCAGGATGGGCTTGGAAACCAAAAGTTAATTTTGAATCTAGTAATACTAACCCTCCTGGACCCAGGCAAGCTTGGGTACCTAAAAGAAAGTAATTGCCTTGTTTTGCAGGAACACCACAGAATAAGCCGCAAAGGAAAATGGTATCTAGATAGTGCATGTTCCAGTCATATGACATGTGACAAAAACCTGTTCAAGAAAGTTACAAAAATTGATGGAGGGAATGTCAAATTTGGGGATGACTCAAAAGGAAAAATAATTGGCACTGGAACAATCCCCTTCAATAACAACTGTGACATCACTGAAGTTTATCTTGTCGATGGCCTCAACTACAATCTCTTGAGCATAAGTCAACTCTACGACTCAGAATATGAGGTAAACTTTAAGAAAACAGGATGTGCTATTGAAGATGAATCAGGTAAAATAGTCCTTCCTGGAAAAAGGTATGGAAATGTTTATATCCTTGATAGTTTTGAAAAGATTGATGGTCATATTTGCTTAACTTCTATGTCTGATGATCCATGGTTGTGGCATTGAAAACTTGGTCATGCTAGCATGCATTTAATTGAAAAACTGTCCAAACATGAGTTAGTCATTGGTCTACCCAAACTGAATTTTTCTAGAACTCATATCTGTGATGCATGTCAAATGGGTAAGCACACCAGAAACTCTTTCAAAAACAAGGATATAGTATCTATTTCAAAACCTTTGCAATTACTTCAAATGGATTTATTTGGACCTACTAGAACTGCTAGTATAGGTGGAAAAAGGTATGCTTTTGTTATTATAGATGATTATTCACGTTTCACTTGAGTAATTTTCTTATCTCATAAAGATGAAGCATTAAGAAATTTTGAAGTATTAAAGATTTTGAAAAACTTGGATACACCAAATACAAGAAGACAATTAACATTTTCGTAGGACGCTGCGGACTAGTCACCAATTACAATCATTTGTTTCACAACCCCACACATAAATGACGATCGGGCGTACCCATGTTAATTGGAACAGAGGCGGGTGTAGTGTAATAACTACGGGTTCAACTGAACCCATAACTTTCAATGCGGAGTAAAAATTTGTATGTAAAATTTGACCAAAATTGCAAAAAGAATATATATGAACCCATAACTCTAAAATATAATGGGTATAATGTTAAAAACGTTAAAATTGAACCCATAGGATTTAAATCCTGGATCCGCCTCTGAATTGGAAAAACCACTATATCAATTATATCTATGGTAAATACAACACCACCCATCAAATCTTGCGCCCAAAGACAGCATGCATATCAGTACTATTTAACAGAATCAATGCCTAACATTATACTATTAAGTTCCTCCAGGTGGATAGAGCAAGGGGAGCTAAAAGCGAAAGATTGTTTCGTTGAAATTTTTAGAATAATGTAATAAACAGAGATATTAGCAGGAGAATAAGAAGAGTCTAAATGAAGCATTACGAGTAAGATGTGATAAAAGGGTGGTAGCGGTAAACCATAATATGATATGATGAAAGAGTCTATAGTCAAGTGAAGGAAAAGACAAGAGGTGACATGCCTTGGGACAATAAAGAGTATAGACCAAAAAGTTTATCCTCATTTCAAGAAATGAGTTGGTGAGTCCAATGTGATTACTAGAACAAAAATTTAGACCCCGGCGTAAGAGAAATCAACATGGGCTAGTGAACGAGATAAGCTGAACATCAATTAGGGATCAAATGATGTGATAATAGTCGACATCAAGAGAATTTCAAAGATCGCATTCAAGCAATAATAAAATGGACAACATAAGAATAACCTCTAAAGTTCATTCAGGAAGACACTCTGCTCAAGCAAAAACTTTGAGCACAGTTAAGCTTAAGGGACTAAGTGTGCCAGTTACGCTAGGTGTCACCTTCGTGCGTAAGGAATTTAGTGATCCTTGGTACATAAGGGTTACCGCAAGGCGAGTAAGAGTTAGTGAAGACGTGAAAAGATGTCAAAGATGAAGAGGTAAACCATATATAGGTAAATCTTCATAGCACTAAATACTAGTACTCCCCTGAATGGGGAAAGACGGTGTGATATGGTAGTAAGTTGGAGTTATGTAATTCAAGTAACTATGGAATAATAAAGAAAGAATGCAATAAAAAAGTGAAAGGAATGAGATTGCATTTATTCAGATCCTTCATATATACTACGACTCTAGAACATTATGCAAGCATGATAATGATAGGCGAGTGCCACTAGGGAGACAACTGAAATTTCAATTCAGAAGCAAACCTACGAGCCCAAGGGCGTGGAGGTAAGAAACTAAGGATAATGATAGGCGAGTAAGAACATTAAAAATTCCGTGGGGTAAACAGTGTAATAAGCTCGCAGCTTTACAAGAGTCAGAGGGTCTTCCCTAAGCACTGCAATGAAAGGCTAGCTGAGAAAATAAGGAAGAAGACTTCAAGCTAAGCTTAGTTACCTAAAGAGGAAATGGTCTTATAACAACAGTCTCACCACAACATTGTACACACTCTATAAGAAAGTGGCACCTATCGTGCCTAATGAATGGGAAAAAAAAGTAAGGTAAAGGTGAACAACGTAAGAAATACTCAAGTATAAAAGGATGAGAGTGGTCCATACTTCAGGTAAAAGACTAGAAGAGCTGGAATTCAGTATCCAGGAATGATAGCAGCATCGTCAGTGGCATACCTTCCAGCCTATGGTTTCTAAGTACCGAAAGGTCTAATTAGAGAGTAAAAGAATAGTTAGAGACGATGCGATGTCTCACTTGATGTTCCAGAAAAGCATAAGGGAATCGATTGCAAGCTAAAGTACGATAGAACGACAATGTTTTAGAAAGACAAGAGTAAGGATAAGAAGAAGGCAAGTGAGAAGGTGACGAAAATGGATAAGTCCTCGGGATTAAGCCCGTGAAAACAAAGGAGCTGATGGTTCCTCTAAATTATAGAAAACTCAATATAGCATGAATGAATTCAAAGGAGTCTAAGATGCCATTATGTGGTATTTTTTCACACCCTTTCTCCTCCTAAACTCCACAAAAACAGCAGCAAAAGAACAACCCAACTACAACATGAAATAGCTTACAAAACCGTCCTCTACAAGTTGAACAACTCGAACTCACGGCTTCCGATCACCGTCCCGTGAGTTCTTACAATTATTAAATGAATTTCTCTACTTTTACAGCAGAAAAAAATGTATGAAAAATTGCAGTATATTTACCATATTTGGTGAATATCTCAGCGCCTATCTTGATTCTTCAACCTTTAGTAAATCTTTGCATTTTTGGTTTGTGATGCTGAGATACCTACACTTTACATTAGTCAGAGGAGCTTGATTCTGTATGATGCTTATAATGAGTAATTGTAAGGTCTTCAGCAGATCTCCTTGTGAAACACCCACATGGTGCACTCTAGAATAGTACGGGTAGATTTGAGTACTACAAAGATAGGCACTGGAAACCTTGGAGGGTCATTGATGATGTGAGAAGACGCCAAAGATGAAGAGGTAAAACATCTATAGGTAGATCAATTTAGCGCTAAATCTTAGTACTCCCCTAAAGGGGGGAATATTGAATGATGTGGCATTAAGTCAGAATTAAGTAGTTTTAGTAAATTTGAAATGGTGAAGGAAGAATGCGATAAAAAAAATGAGAGCTTATCGGAGAACCTACTGGCCTGAATAGGGCTGTGCTGAGGTATCCCATCTCAAGCCATATTTCCAGTTTGAAATAGGTGGGGGTATCTAGAATTCATTTCTTCCTCCACTTCCCATTTCATCTCTTCCACATTCTTGCTTCTCCATAAATCCTCCACAGAAGCTACCTCCTTATTCCGTAGCTTGCGGATTTGTCGGTATAGATGGCAATCGGAATTTTCTCATATGACAAGTCTTCTGTAATCTGTACATCATCCGTGGGCACCACTCGGGTAGGATCATCAATGCACTTTCATAACATAGATATGTGAAAAACCGGATGGACAGACTCCAATTTCAAGAGCAATTCTAACTCATAAGCTACTTGGCCCATTCTCCGAATGATCCTATAAGGCCCAATATACCGTGGGCTATGTTTGCCTTTCTTGCCAAACCTCATCACACCTTTCATAGGTGACACCTTTAAGAATACCAGTCATTAACCCCGAACACTAAATCTCGTCGCCGCATGTCAGAATATGTCTTCTGACGACTCTGAGCTGTCAACAGTCGCTCCCGGATGAGCTTTACTTTTTCTATGGCCTGCTGAACCAGGTCTGGCCCATGTAACCCAAATTCTCCAACCTCAAACCACCCTATAGGAGATCTGCACTTACGTCCATCAAAGCCTCGTATGGAGCCATCTCAATTACAAAACTGCATCCAAGTCCACTTAGTCCTCCTAGAGGCTCTGAACCTCCTGAACTCTTGCCTTTATTTCCACTTCAGTCCCCAACTGCTAGAAATGATTCATCACCTTCTTCTTGATTAATTAATGATGTCTTCTTGTGTCATTTATAAATATTTACTATATAAAAGAAATTAATTATGAAGAGATTGTCTTGTACTAATTATGCTGGTGTTGGTAGAATTAATGCGAAATTTGACGTGTCTTAGATATTTTGAGATGCCATGTAATATTTGTGTCTCACTCTCTTTTTAACAATGCATTAATTGTATCTTAATTTTAACCTTGCTATTGTGCTAGTAGAATATTGCAGTAGTATCTTTACCAATGAATATTACTTTCTCGGTCCTCCATTAATATACTGTTAATTATTATTATTTTTTTTTTCTTTAGGCAGTGCGGTGTCATTTTTGAGGTGGATCTTAATAGATTTTGTGAATTTAACTGAATTCATCGTTTACATACTAATTAAACTATGCATAAATATTTAAAAAGTATTTAAAATATTTATACATTATGAAATCACATATTTTGAAGAGAAAATTTCACATAAGAACAACTGAGCTTCCTACTTTTCAATTTTATAGCCCATATTTCAATTTACAACCAACTAGCCCAAAAATATAGGCTAAGATTCAACATCCAACTCCAATAGGTTCTCAAAATTACTATTTAATTTTTAAAAAAGATTGCTCAAGCTTTTAAGTTAATTTTCGAATCAGTAACTGTGACTCAAATATTAGTTCAACAAACCAAATCCATTTGGGTGTTGAAAATTAGATTTTTACAAGCTTAAATATGTGGGTTTAAATTTTGAATTTGATTTTGTGAGAAATTTGGAGTTGGTATTATTTAGACTTGTTAGAAATTGTATAAGGAGGTTGTATATAAAATTTGAAGTCATTTAATGGAGATTTGGACTGGTTTTGAACAAGAATTACAACTGAAAATCGTGGAAGAAGTTCGTCTACAGACGCTTGTATAAAGGTGTATAAAAGTGTATAATAGTGTATAAGTTGTGTTTATACACTCATATACACTATTATACAAGATTATACATAATTATACAAAAAACTGACGTCGTCTTCTTCCTTGCGTCTTTTCTGAAATTTAACTCAAATCTTGCTTAAATCTACTCCAAATCACTTCAAATTTAAACTTTGAACACCTTTTGATATTTTCAATGAATTGGAACAACACCCAATCCAAATAACTAACAAACTAAAAAAATTCTATTTTTGAAAGCAAAGCTTTGAATGACCTTCAATGGTGGACTTTTACGTACTCTTCGATTTTTTTATATTGCAACCAGATGATATAGAGAAAGAAGCAGTAATGGCGAACGTCAACTTGAATCATATGTAGAAGATGTGAGAAGAAGAGAGAGTGAAAGCAATGGTTGTGAGAACAAAGATTTAACTCCATAGCTTTTAGAAGCAATGGTCGTAAGAACACAAATTTTAAATTTGCAAGAGTTAGTGTTTTCAAAATATGTACAATATGGGCTAGGTAGGGTAAAACTTAAAAACATGGGCCATTTTTTGTTATGGTGTGAAGTCATATGTATTTTCTTGTAATTCTTTCTATTTTGAACCTGATATTTTCAAAGTTGAAGCACTGGGGTTGGGTTTGTGTATCCTAAGCTACATTATTCTTTTTTGCATTATTGGTTACACATTTGAAGAAAGGCCAGTGACCGAATTGATTTTGGGAGCTCGGTTGGAACAACTTTACAAGAGTCAAGGGTTCTCTCTAAGTACTACAACGAAAGACTATCTGAGGAAATAAGGGAAAAGGCTTCAACTTAAGCAGACCTAAAGAGGAAATGGTCGCGTAACAACAGTCTCACAACAACATTGTAAGTACCCCAAAGGAAAGTGGCACCTGTCGTGGCTGATGAACGGGAAGTAAAATTAAAAGTAATATTCGAGATCATATGAGTTGCACAAAAACTTCTGGCATGTGTGGGCACTAAGATAAGCTAAGTATGGACATTCAAAGACCATTTAAATGGCAGAAGCCAAAACTCTGAAACATATATCAACAATTTTGCAACAAGGGGGCATAAAGACCAGAAAAAGTAATAGCTTACATTGAAAGAAAGCTAAGATGGAACGAAAGAAATTATTCGATCATTGATCCAGAGTTAGTTATATTATGAACGCACTAAAGGGTTTGGAGTTTTACACATGCAGCATATACAGCCGTAGAAGATTCTGGTATACGTTAAAAGAAAGAATTGAGCCCAGGTCATAAACGAAGGATTAAATTGTAGCTACCACCCTTTTATCACATCTTACTCGTAATGCTGCATTTACACTCTTCTTATTCTCTTGCTAATATCTCTGCTTATTACATTATTCTAAAAACTTCAACAAAACATTCTTTCGCTTTTAGCTCCCCTTGCTCTATCCAATGCCTCTTCGGGTCGCCTAGCATTCTCTCTTTACTAGGGACGAGAGTCATACAAAGGTAAATATTTATCCCTTCTAGGATTCCACTACCCGTCTTCTGAAATTTTGTGGACATTCTAGTATTCATATCTGACTGTTTTATTCTAGAGTGCACCTTCCGGGTGTCTCACAAGGAGATCTATTATCACGTTTGCACCATCCTTCGCATTTTTTGCTAATTATCACAATCCATCCACCATTATGGGTTACTCTAACCCCAGCTGGATCCTGATGTCCCGTCTTTCTCTTAAACAATAAATGTTAGCTCCCATAGGGGTAAAAAATTTGGTTATGTTATGAACGCTACCCTACATATAATCGTTATCGTTATTATATTATTTCACAAGATTATTTCACAAATTGATGTTGTTATAAGAGCCATCTGATAGAGCAATGTGAGCTAAAAGAGAAAGAATGTTTTGTTGAAGTTTTTAGAATAATGTAATAAACAGAGATATTAGCAGGAGAATAAGAAGAGTGTAAATGAAGCATTAGAGTAAGATGTGATAAAAGGGTGGTAGCGGTAAATCATAATATGATATGATGAAAGAGCCTATAGTCAAGTGAAGGAAAAGACAAGAGGTGACAAGTCTTGAGACAATAAAAGAGTATAAACCAAAAGTCATATCCTCATTTCGAGAAATGAGTTGGTGAGTCCAATGTGATTACCAGAACAATAATTTAGACCTCGGAGAAAGAGAAATCAGCATGGGCTAGTAAACAAGATAAACTGAACATCAATTAGGGACCGAATGATGCGATAATAGTCGACATCAAGAGAATTTCAAAGATCGCATTCCAGCAATAATAAAATGGACAACATAAGAATAACCTTTAAAGGTAATTCAGGAAAACTTTGAGCCAAAACTTTGAGCAAAGTTAAGTTAAGGGACTAAGTGTGCCAGTTACACTAGGTGTCACCCTCGTGCGTACGAGATTTAGTGGTCCTTGGTACAGAAGGGTTACCGCAAGGCGAGTAAGAGTTAGTGAAGACGTGAAAAGACGTCAAAGATGAAGAGGTAAACCATATATAGGTAAATCTTCATACTAGCCTGAATAGGGTTGTGCTGAGGTATCCCATCTCGAGCCATATTTCCAGTTTGAAATAGGTAAGGGTATCTAGACTTCATTTCTTTCTCCGCTTCTCACATCATCTCTTCCAAATTCTTGCTTCTCCATAAAACCTTCACGGAAGCTACCTCCTTATTCTGTAGCTTGCGGATTTGTCGGTCTAGGATGGCAACCGAAATTTCCTCGTATGACAAGTCCTCTATAATCTGTACATCATCCGTGGGCACCACTTGGGTAGGATCGCCAATGCACTTTCGTAACATAGATACGTGATTACCCATAGGACAGCCTCTACTGATGGATGTACTGTGATCGGAAGAGGGCCCTAATCTACCATATCATATCTACATATATACACAAAACTTCTAGACCCAACAACTCCAAAGGATGGGGAGCTTACAGATAAAGCTGAACTCGGGCAAACGCCTACTGAGGAAGTCTACCCGTTTGTTTTTCTGAACCTACACGCATGAAATGCAGCGCCCCCAAAAAGGGACGTCAGTACGAAATAATGTACCGAGTATGTAAGGCAATATACTGAAAGCTGAAACTAAACTGATTATATAATAACTGAAAACAACTGGGGGGTCAAAGATAATTTGAAGATATGCTCACCTGTTGGTACTGACTCTATTCTCTCAATATAATAAGTAAAATAGCTGTCCGGCCTCATAAGGCTCGATAAATATATATATCTTCTCGGCTGTAGTAGGCTCGCCCATAGGCGCTCGGCCATATTATGCTCTGTATCTCGACCAACTGGGCTCGCTCATAGGCGCTCGGCCATAGTAGGATCGGCATATAACTTACCATCTGATCAGAGGTTGCCCAATAGGGGCCTGCCCATCGATTATAGCTCGATAGTAATGAAAATACTGTAATACTATAATACGGCATATATATACTCTGCTCTCTCTTGATTGGAAAAAGAAAACACTTAATCGCATGGCACATACTGTCAAAATCTTTGTTCGTTTATTCTTTTGGTTTCCAACAAGTTATTTTGACTATTATAGGAATCTTTATCAATATGTAAAGTAAAGACTGTCACGTGCTCATATAGCATTTAGTACCCTATAAGTGATCATCATGTCACCTTCCAGTTCTAGGCGGAGATCGTAATTACTGGTAGGCATATTTTACTTAAATATACGTAAATTTCGGGACATGAATTTTTCTTTATGCCTCGTTATCAAATTTGTGTAATTATGAGATCATGCCAAAATGAAAGAAAGGTTTAGCCTTAACATATCTGGAGTAGGGAAAGATTCGTATGATATTCTTGGAAAAAGTTGTACCGTACTTCTTTAGAACCGCAAAATTTCTCCGTTGCTAAAACACTAAAAATCTTCGTTCGACTGTTGAAGATTTACGCTGCTTTATGATAATCACGCTACTTAATGCATAAAATCTGATCTTTGGAGTGATTTTTGGAGAATGGTGGGTTGAAGGAATTAAGGTTTAACGTCTTGGTTTAGTTTGGTTGAAAGACTTTTGGTTAGGCAATTTCTTGGAAATGAAAGATATTGTTATTTGATGACAACTTAGTGCTCCTGGTTAGTATATTTTCGACAGAATTCCACATAAGCCGCTATAGAATATTTGGGTTCACACTCAGTGGCCCATGAGATATTGCTGGAACACCCAACTTTCCCCAACGTGAAAAAGATTCCATTAATGGTAGGAATATAAAATTATCCTTCTAATTAATTTCATTTTGTTCCCTCGTCCACCCACTCAAATCACAATCCCTCATCCTCAAAGACCACGATTTGCAATACTGCTATTCCTGCTCCACTCCTTGAAGCCCCCAAAATCTCTCACTCACTCTTCCCCATGTGCATCTATAATTTTGTTCTGCTCATGGGATTCACTTCATTGAGATATTGTTTACTGGACATAAGCTATACATGTTTAGTGGCCATAAGCTATAAATGTCAACTATAAAATAGAAAACCTCAGCAAATGTTACAAGTCAAAAGTAACTGGTTGGAAATAAAAATGGTGTACTATAACCAAGCACGGTTCAACTATTACAGTAGAAAAATCACTCATCCTAAAGTATTTGATTCCTACTCTGCATCTTTGTGTAAAACAAGCATTTTTCTCCAAACACTATTGGGGGTGTTACAACACTCGCCAGTCGTTAGATCAACTACTTTCTGCTTCTTTAAATATGTTAGAGCAGATGATACAGAAAAGGTTTTTCGGAATTAATAAGCGGATAAGATATAAGCTATGTTTGACGATTCAACACGCACATGGATGCAACGAAATTTGGTTAGAAATGTAACAAGGCAAAATTCCTATTGAGGCATCACAATACATAGCATAACCATCTCGACCCTCTGGAAGTGCTAGAACTGGCGCTGAGGTCAACTTGTTCTTAAGCTCTTGGAAACTCTGCTCACAGTCCTCTGTCCACTGAAACTTAGTCGCTTTCTGTGTCAGCTTCGTTAATGGTGCTGAGAAGAACAACCCTCTACGAACCTCCGGTAGTATCTTGCTAAGCCTAGAAAGCTACGAATCTCTATCGGGGTGGTAGATCTAGGCCAGGATTTCACAGCCTCAATCTTCTGAGTGTCTACCTTTATACCTCCCTCGAATACAATGTGCCCCAAAAATGCTACAGACTTTAACCTGAACTCACACTTAGAAAACTTAGCATAAAATTTATTATCACGGAGGGTTTGGAGTACCGCTCGCAGGTGGTCCACATGCTCATCCTCAGAACGTGAATAAACCAGAATATTATCAATAAAGACTATCACGAACAGATCTAAATATGGCCAGAGTAGGCTATTCATCATGTCCATAAATATGGCAGGTGCATTCGTCCACCCGAAGGACATGACAAGGAACTCGAAGTGGCCATATCGGGTCTGAAGGCTGTCTTGGGAATATATTTTCCCCAACTCTGACCTGGTGGTACCCCAACCTCAAATCTATTTTTGAAAAGCATCTAGCTCTCTGCAACTGATCAAACAAGTCGTTTATCCTTGGACGTGGATGCTTATTATTAATAGTGTTGTTAACATCACTTTTAAGACACGTTTGCATTTAAATTTGCCATGTTGGTTACTTTTTCTATGGCCTGCTGAACCGAGTCTGGCCCATGTAACCCATATTCTCCAACTTCAAACCACCCTATAGGAGATCTGCACTTACGCCCATACAAAGCCTCGTATGGAGCCATCTGGATACTGGAGTGGTAACTGTTATTATATGTAAACTCGATAAGAGGTAGATGTTCATCCCAACTTCTTTTAAAATCCAGCACACATGCTCGTAACATATCCTCGAGTGTCTGAATTGTGCGCTCGGCTTGTCCATCAGCTTGTGGATGAAAAGCTGTGCTGAGATTCACCTGAGTCCCTAGACCTTTCTGAAATGACCTCCAAAAATATGCTGTAAACTGGGCCCCACGGTCAGATATAATAGATATTGGCACTCCGTGTAGTCACACTATCTCTTTAATATATAACTTTGCATAATCTTCTGATGTATATGTAGATCTGATCGGTAAGAAATGAGATGATTTCGTGAGCCTATCGACTATCACCCATATGGAATCGAACTTACAATGAGAACGAGGTAAACCTGTGATAAAGTCCATGTTTATCGGCTCCCATCTACATTAGCCCTCCGGGCTTATGGTGCTTTATCTTCACCTGATGGCAACTAGGACACTAGGCGACATACTCAGCAATGTTCTTCCTCATATTGTTCCACCAATACACCTCCTTAATGTCGTGATACTTCTTCGTCGACCCAGGGTGAATGGAGTACCACGAATAATGTGCCTCTGACATAATCCTGTCTCGTAGCCCTGCTACATCTGGAACACACAAACAACCCCTGTATCTGAGAAGCCCATCTCCTTTGAGTTCTAACAATGGCTTCCTCTGCTGTGGAACCCGCTCTCTCAGCTCGACCAGCTCTGGGTCCTCGTACTGCCTCTCCTTTACTTCTGTTATGAGAGATGATTTTGCAGTATTTTAGAGTACAACTCCTTCATTTCTACTAACTGAAACCCCAGACAAGCCAATTGATGAATCTCTTTGGTTAATTGTCTTTTTTCGGCTTCTATATGTGCTAAGCTACACATAGATCGGCGACTTAAGGCATCTGCTACAACATTAGCTTTCCCTAGATGGTAGAGAATGTTAACATCGTAATCTTTTAATAACTCAAGCCACCGCCTCTATCGCAAGTTCAATTCTTTTTTCTTGAAGATATATTGCAGGCTTTTATGATCTGTGAACACATCAACATGAACACCATATAAATAATACCGCCATATCTTAAGTGCATGGACAATCGCAGCAAATTCGAGGTCGTGGGTCGAATAATTCCGCTCATGCTTCCTTAACTGCCTTGAAGCATACACAATTACTTTCCCATGTTGCATCAGGACACATCCTAATCCGACACCTGAGGCATCACAATACATGGCATAACCATCTAGACCCTCTGGAAGTGCTAGAACAGGCGCTGAGATCAACCTGTTCTTAAGCTCTTGGAAACTCTGCTCACAGGCCTCTTTCCATGTCACGACCCGGATATCCCACCCTCGGGAGTCGTGATGGAGCATACTAATGAAAGCTAGGCAAGCCAACTATTTGAACCAATTATCTTTTTCCATTTTTAATCCTTTAACAATTAGGAAACAATAACTTATAAACAACGGATTTTTAAACAAGCGGAAGAAATGATAAAGCATTTGAATAAATATCCAATACAACTGAAAGTACAAGAGGGGGGTGAATTCTATATTTTTAAACTTAATCTCTTATTAGTTGACTAGTTTATCAAATAGTTGACTAGATGTAATAACTTAACAGTTATAATAACAGAAAGTAAGATGCAGAAAGTAAGTGCAGGAATTAAAGACACCGGAATTTTTATACTGGTTCGGATTCAGTATGAATCCTAGTCCAGTCCCCTTGGGTTGCAAGGGAACTCTCTTTAGTAAATGTGTTTCTCCAAGTACAGTGGAAATGACTTGATAACACAGTTTCTCTAACACTCGTTTCTTTTTGATACAATGCCTCACCAGTGTTACACTCTCCTTTTTTCTCTGACTTATTACACAGCAGATCTTAGTGAACTACAATGTTTGTTTGCAGTAGAATAAAGAGAGGATTTTTGGTTCGATCAAAGTATATCTACCTAGGGCTGAAAACTGAGTATAAATACTTTGGTGAAGACTTATAGTGGACGTGATTTCAGCAACCCAAGGGATTTGATCCTTGGAAAGAGATTGATTCTTTCCAAGAATAAGGTTTCTGGCCGTTGCTCTTCCTTGATAAAAGAAGATTGATTTCCTTCCTTCTCCAGTCATTGATGAAGATTTGCTCTTTTAATTGTTGGTCCTTCTATAGTTGGCAGCTCTTGATCACTTCCTTTTCAGCCGTTGAAGATGAAGATTTTCTTCTTGATTATTGGTTTTTCCAAAGTTAGCAGATCAGCGAATCTCCTTAATTTGCTCCTATAATGTGTAGGCCTTGATTGGCGCCTTAGTTTTAGGATTTCACACGATTCTTGCCATCGCAACTCTTCACAACTTTTGCTGATTGATATCTTTCCATAATTTCCATTTTTGATTGATTTCTTGCACAAATATATTATTGACATTATTAAAATCACCCGGGGATTATGTCTAAAAAACTGCGTATTGCGATCTCCGCTGACGATCGTTCTTTTCTTTTCATAAGATCTATTCTTGGGCTAGAGCGTTAATATAGCTTTTCTATTGGTCGCACTCATTTATCTTTTGTATGATCTCTTTTGTGGGTTTGGTATTGTTTTTTTTTGCCCTTGCTTTTTCTCCGATCTAACAATCTCCCCCTTTTTGATGATGTCAAAAAAATATATTTGTATAAACACCAGTTGACTTCCCCGTATTTTACTCCCCCTGAATATATGCAGTGTGAGGATCCTCCCCCTCAATTCATGCAGTTGACTGGTCCATCCACGCAGTTGACTAGTCCGTTATTATACATGCTACCTGTGCCATAGTCAACTGTACCTGTACAAATACAAATGCTACATGTGCCATAGTCAACTGTATCTATACAAATACAACATATATACCTTTTCTCCCCTTTTTTGGCATCAGCAAAGAGGGAACAGACTAATAGTCACATAGAATATATAGCATGAGGCAGTAGCCTGAGAGTTCAATCATAAACACCTAGAGCAAAAGAAGAAAAAAATTGTCCAATGGCTGAAACAACAACCCCAACCAGCATAGCAAAACAAAGCAAAAAAATTGTCATAAACAATCCCATTAGACGCGAGAAATAAGTAAGGGTATTGCAGATGGCTTCCTTCAATTGTTCAAAGCTCGCATTGGCTGAGATGCTCACTCCATCCTTCCTGTCATGCATTTCCCTGAAAGCTTTAACAGCATTCTCCCGAACTTTGATAATAGCAACTCTTATCTTTGACACATCATACCCTGTTTCCTTGGAGGTGGCGTGAATGTCACCAACAGTAGACTGAGTGGCTGAGAGGGGATTCTTGATTTCAGAGCGTTGAGTGGTGATGGAACGAAGCTTTTCATCAAGACCAGGGTCAGCAGGGCTGGGGTGAGAGACAGGAGACTTAGACGAGGGTTCTAGAGGAGTAGGCTTAACTTCTCCCTTGTGCTTCTTAACCCAGGAGCCCTTGACACTGACATACCCCATACTCGCAAAAGCTCTAGAGTTGTAGGATTTTGAGACAGTGATAAAGGGATAGTCGGAAAGGGAAATTTGATGGGATTCCAGAAAGTGAGTGATGACTATGTCGTAGGGAAGACTGGTGGGATCTTCAGCGCTTTCAATCATGAAATTTATAACCCAGGAGGAAAGCTTGACTTTGAGTTTGGTCACTAGGCAATACACTAAGAAAATGTCCCTTTGAGAGAAGGTTGAAAAAGACCTAGTGCGGGGAAGCAGAGTGGTTGCTATAATGTGGGCCATAACACGAGTTTCAAAACTAACGTCACTGGGACCTAATTGATTTGGGAGAGAAGCAGAGGGACACTCAGCAATACACTGTTTGGCTTGGTCAAAAGAGATTTTGGAATCATCGGGCCAGGTGTTTTTGAACAGCATAGGGAAACCAGAACATCGACATTGAAAGAGAGAATCAAACAGAGCACAATCAAGAACAATGCGCTTACCCAATACCAAGGATTCCAACCTATCAGGCTTACTGGAGCGGAGATTGGCATAGATAATCTTTACCAGGGGTTCATAGACCTTAGGCAGAGGGATAAAGAGAAACTTGGCCCACCCTTGATGCACAAAGAGGTTTTTGATCTTACAATTTAGGGCTTCCATGTCGTCTAGGTTGACTACCCTTCCATGAGCAATGGGCTTGTCTTTCAGAGCAATGAAGAAATCCTTATTTGGAGAATCCCAAAAATTTAGGTCGTATTCTAGAGAGGCAGAGAGATCGAACTTTGATTTCTTTGGGGTAGAAGAGACAGAAGGGTCTTCTAAAGGGTGTTTCGCTAGGGCTTTTTCTCCTAAGGTTTGAGAGTGATCGGACAAATCTCCCTGAGAAGAGGCGAAACCTTCAGAGTGGTCAGACCCTAGGTCTACTTTTTCTGGAGGCATAGAAGGGGTTTTTGTTCTGGAACGGGTACTTTTTCTAGTGGATGCAAAGATTTCTAGGTTGCTTGGCCGTTGAAGAGGGATGGTTTAGTTGGAGCTTTGGAGAAGGAGATGGGTTTTCTAGAGACAGGGATGAAGTGATCGAAAAAAGGTTCTCCGCCTTAAGATGAAAACCCTTCTGACGGTTGAGTCCGGAAAAGGAAAATGTGTCAGTTGAAGGGACACGATGATTCGATTTCCTACTTTGAACTACGAACTGATATGAAAGAAGAGGAAAAGAAAGGGAAAGAAAACGGAGGCGTAATTAATGCATGGAAAAAGTACAATCATTAGACCTGCCAAAAAACTGTAGTACACATAGGTCCTATAGTTTATTAATTAAGCAAATAATCCCAAGTAATTTCCTCAGTGTACAAAATCGATCCTCTAAAAGAGGCTTAGTAAAAATATCAGCTAATTGATCAGTGGTACCTATGAATGATATTTCTATGTCTCCCTTAAGCACATGATCTCTAATAAAATGATGCTTAATGTCTATATGTTTTGCTCTAGAGTGATGCACAGGATTTTGTGAAAGACAAATAGCACTAGAATTATCACAGAAAATTTGTATAGGCTTAAAGGAGAGTTCATAGTCACCCAGTTGGTGAGACATCCATAATAGTTGTGCACAACATTGTCTAATAGCAATGTATTCAGCTTCAGTGGTGGACAGTGCAACTGATGCTTGTTTTTTACTAATCCAGGATATCAAAGCCTTTCCAAGTAATTGACATGTGCCACTAGTGCTTTTTGTATCCTCTATGTCACCTGCAAGGTCAGCATCAAAAAATCCTTCTAATTTAAAAGAGTTAGAGCGAGGATACCATAGTCCATGAGATACAGTTCCAATGAGGTATCGAATGATTCTCTTTACTGCAGTCAGATGAGATTCCTTAGGAGCTGACTGGAATCTAGCACTTTTGCACACACTAAACATAATATCCGGCCGACTTGCTGTCAGATATAATAGTGATCCTATCATCCCACGATACTTGGTTTCATCCACGGGAATTCCCTATTCATCTTTGTCTAGATTTGTTGAAGGACTCATTGGTGTACCAATGGATTTTGCATTGCTCATGCCAAATTTTTGGATCAGTTCCTTTGTATATTCTGTTTGACATATAAAGGTTCCCTCTTCATATTGTTGAATTTGAAGTCCAAGAAAGAATGTTAACTCTCCCATCATGCTCATCTCAAATTCGCTTTGGATTAGATTTGAAAATTCCTTGCACATAAGAGGATTAGCACTACCAAATATAATATCATCAACATAAATTTGAATAATGAGATTACCTTCTGCTGATCTTTTGATAAATAAAGTAGTGTCTACTTTACCTCTTGTGAAGCCATGATCAACAAGAAAAGAGCTAAGTCTATCATACCATGCACGTTGAGCTTGTTTCAGTCCATATAATGCCTTAGTAAGCTTGTATACATGATAGGGGAACTTTGAATCCACAAATCCAGGCGGTTGTTTCACGTATACTTCTTCTTCTATAAAACCATTCAAAAAGGCGATTTTGACATCCATCTTAAATAATTTGAATCCTTTAAATGATGCGTATGCCAAAAGAATTCGAATAGATTCCAAACGAGCTACTTGAGCAAAGGTTTCATCATAGTCGACTCTTTCCTGTTGTGAATAACCCTGAGCAACTAGTATGGCTTTATTCCTTACGACCTTTCCATCCTCGTTCAATTTATTTCCGAAGACCCACTCCGATTACAGAGACATTTTCAAGTTTGGGTATCAAATTCCACTCTTGATTTTTACTAAATTGGTCTAACTCTTCCTGCATTGCTTGAACCCAGCTTGAATCCTTTAGAGCTTCCTCAATCTTTTTTGGCTCAACTTGGGAGATTAACGCAACATTCGCTTTCTTTTTGAGAGCTTCCCTGGTTTTCATTCCTTCATTTGGATCCCCAATGATGAATTTTTGAGGATATTCGGGTTCGCTTCTCCATTCATTTGGGCGTACGATATTTGTCGATCTGTTGGACGATTTGGTACACTGCTGCTGATTGTGTTAGTCGACTCTATTGTAGCAGATGTATCAGTTGAATCTTGAGTTCCTGGTTTTCTTGAGCTTGATCTTCTTCACATGCAGTAATTTCTTTCTCGACCAAGGGATTATTTTCATCGAATATAACATGTACAGATTCTTCTACACATAGTGTGCGTTTACTATAAACTCTAAAAGCTCTACTATTTAATGAATAACTCAGAAAAATACCTTCATCACTTCTTGGATCAAATTTTTCAAAATTGTCCTTATCGTTATTGTGAATAAAATATTTGCTTCCAACGGGATGAAAGTAACTGATGTTTGGACGTTTACCTTTCCATAATTCATAAGGGGTCTTCTTTAAGATGGGCCTTATGAGACATCCATTGAGAATATGACATGCTGTACTTACTCCTTCTGCCCAGAAGTGGTTTGGTAGTGAATGATCGAGTAACATAGTTCTTGCCATATCTTGGAGAGTTCTGTTTTTACTCTCTAGATCCCCATTTTGCTGTGGTGATCGTGGCACTGAGAAATTATGAGTGTATCCTGATCATTTCAGAAATCTTCAAATGATCTGTTTTCCGATTCTCCTCCATGATCACTCTGAATTGTTAAAATCAGATATCCCTTTTCTCTTTCAATCTTTTTGCAAAAGATCTCAAAATTTCTCAAACCTTCATCTTTATGAGATAAGAAAATTACCCAAGTAAAACGTGAATAATCATCAACAATAACAAAAATATATCTTTTTCCTCCTATACTGGCAGTTCTAGTAGGTCCAAATAAGTCCATATGAAGCAGTTGCAAAGGTTTAGAAGTAGATATAATGTCCTTATTTTTGAAAGAGTTTCTGGCTTGCTTACCAATTTGACATGCATCACAGATATGAGTTCTAGAAAAATTCAGTTTGGGTAAGCCAACAACTAATTCATGTTTGGACAACTTTTCTATCAAATGCATGATAGCATGACCAAGTTTTCTATGCCATAACCATGGATCATCAGACATGGATGATAAGCAAATATGACCATCTATCTTTTCAAAACTATCAAGAATATAAACATTTCCATACCTTTACCTGGGAGGACTGTTTTACCTGATTCATCTTCTATAGCACAACCTGTTTTCTTAAAGTTTACCTCATATCCTGAGTTGCATAGTTGACTTATGCACAGGAGGTTGTAGTTGAGTCCATCAACGAGATATACTTCAGTGATGTCACAGTTGTTATTGAAGGGAATTGTTCCAGTACCAACTATTTTACCTTTTGAGTCATTCCCGAACTTAGCGTTTCCTCCATCAATTTTTGTAACTTCTTTGAACGCACTATCTAGATACCATTTTCCTTTGCGGCTTTTTCTGTGGTGTTCCTGCAAAACATAATGATCACTTTCTTTAGGTACCCAAGCTTGCTTGGGTTCTGGATGGTTAGCATTACTAGATTCAGAATGATTTTTTGGTTTCCAAACCCATCCATACATGTTAGCTTTACGAAAGCGACAAGAAGAATATTTGTGCCCACTTTTATTACAATAGTGACACGAGAGATTTGACCTACCTTTAGGTCTTTCACTTGTGTTAGTACTAGTGGACTTTTGATGTACTTTCAAGGTTTTGCACCTCTCAATAACAAAGATGAGAGAAAAACAAAAGCACCCCGCTAAAGTTTTTCACAAAACTAGCAAAAACATTCTTCAAACTCACGTTAGAAGAATGTAAGATGGAAAGAAACCTCACCCATACGTTCCCCAATCCCGCAAGATTGCAAGAAGCGTTGAATAAAG
>NW_017673112.1:94106-99074 GCF_001879085.1 Nicotiana attenuata
GTTCGAGCACTCACTTCCGAGTTGGGGGTCACAAGGCTTCATTGAATCAGGGAGAGAAGGAAAGAGAGCACCTTGAGTCTTCATTTTCTTAACAGTTATCCAGGGCCAGTGAAGAAATCAGGGCGTTGAAGGATCTTTTGAACCAAAAAGAAATTTATGCAGGGGAGCTAGTTCAGAATTTAACTAAGGCACAGGAGGATCTTCGTGCCTCTGTGGATAATGTGCATGCTTTGGAGAATTCTCATGCCACCCTTCAATCTTCTTATAGTTCTGTATTAGCTGAGAATGAAGAACTCAAGAATGAGGTCGCTGCTTGGGAAAGGGATTATGAAATCCTTGAAGAAAAACTAATGTTGAGGTGAGTTGGGCCTTCCTAAATTCACGTTGTGACACCTTACTGGAAATGGGTCAAGAAAACTTCAACCTTGAATCAGAATTAGCCAAGGTGAATGAAACCATCGCACGAACTCAACAAACACATGATTTTTCATCTCCCGAGGTTGAAGTTCCCATGGTTGAAACTCCCGTTGTTGAAGTCTCTGTGAATGCTGAAATTGCTTCGGATGCCATACCTTCTTCAAGCTCAACTGTGCCCCTTGCTGCAAGCCAAGCTGAGATCTCGTCTGTTGATGCTCCAATTGCTGTGATTGAAGATCAACCCGTTTCTACTGATGATGATGTTCCAGTTGAGCCCGCTGATGATCCTTCCTCAGTTCTTTCTTCTTAGTGAAAAGATTTACATTTGCTTTAAATTCCCTTTTTGCAGGTACCTGTTTGGAAAACTTTGTTTAAAGTTCTTGGATTCTTTTGAAAGTTTTTGTTTGTAATCAAACCCTTGGTTATCACTTGGGGGTTGATTTTAGAAGTACAAGTCCCCAAGTCTTGTCATGGGGCTTTTTGTATAAACAGCTTGACGACTAAGTTTATACTTAGTCTTTAGTTCTAAATATTAAGAAGTTCTTATTATCATTAAACTTCCGTCTGTTCTATTCTTGCCTTTTATTTTTAAGGACGTAAAGAATAGTCTGCATTTTTGTTCTCTAAAAATGCTTCTGTTAGTCTCATGACTAAATAACATGAGTTTTATAAAAGAGGGCCCTTTTATATTTCGACACTTAATGAAGAAGACGTCTCAACTTCATAATGGTGTTAACATACGATAAAAGAAATAGGAACACACATGTTTCTTTGGAATAACATTGACAAGTTTTTATTTTGAGCCTTGACAAGTTTTGAATAACATCTTACATGTATTTGAATTACATCTATAACTTTCTCGTAACTGTTTTTCCTTATAACAAATTTTTAAGAAAAAAAAATAATAAATACGAGGTTTTTCTTTATAACCCGTTTTAGAACAATAAATGCAAGGTTTTTCTTTACAACCTGCTTTAGTACATAGCTTTTACCCTAACTACAGTAAGGTTTTCTTTAGCCTTAGCTCACGACTTCATGTGACTTTTATTATTATGCACTTGACTTTTTTTTTAGGCTTGATTTTTCTTCAATCTTCTCTACCCTCTTCATATACTTGTGTATATTATGTAGTCCCCCAAGTGTTTGAGTGTTGAAGTATGAAGCCTCGAGCACTTGATAGTTTCTCTCATTTGGTCCTTTTCCTGAAAAGGAAATACATATGGGACTCGGAGGTACGATTATAGATGAAGACCGCTTAACCCGTTTAAATTTCTATCAGAATAATTGTAACCCTGGGCCAGGAATTTTAGTTTATTCCATTTTGCCTTACAGGTCGTGACTCATCATTTAGTACGGGTTAGCGTTTTTCCTATCATCTAAAATCGTTAGTAAAATTTCAACAATTCAAAAAATAAAATTTAACATGGTGATACCTGACCGTGGGTTTTTCCTTAGAAGTAGTATCTCTTCAAATGAACAACATTCCAATGTGAAGGAAGCACCTTCCCGTCCATTGTTTCCAATTCATATGCTCCTTTTCCTGCAATATCACGAACTCTATAGGGTCCTTCCTAGGTTGGACTTAGTTTACCCGCGTTGGCTGCCTTTGTAGATTGAAAAACCTTTTTAAGCACAAATCCCCAATTCTGAAGACTCTCAGGCGTGCTTTCCTGTTGTAATACCGTTCGATCACTTATTTTTGTGCTGCCATTCTTATTAACGCAGCTTCTCTCCTGCCTTCCAGTAGATCCAAATTGACCCGCATCTCTTCATCATTATACTCTTGTGTTGCTTGTGAGAATCTTGTGCTTGGTTCTCCTATTTCAACCGGGATCAATGCCTCAGCTCCATAAACTAAAGAGAAGGGTGTTTCACCTGTGCTTGTTTTTGTTGTTGTGTGATATGCCCATAAAACTCCGGGTAACACTTCAGGCCAATTACCCTTAGACTCCTCTAATCGTTTCTTTAAATTGTTGATTATGACTTTGTTTGTTAATTCCGCTTGCCCATTACCCACTGGGTGATATGGTGTAGATGTAATCCTTTTAATTTTCCAGCTCTCAAAAAATTTTGTGACTTGAGCTCCGATAAATTGAGGTCCATTGTCACATACGATTTCTTTTGGTACACCAAATCGGCATATGATATTTCGCCAAATAAAGTCCTTGACTTCCTTTTCTCGTACTTGTTTGAAGGCTCCTGCTTCTACCCATTTAGTAAAATAATCAGTAAGTACGAGTAGAAATTTTATCTGACCTTTTGCTTGCGGTAATGGACCCACGATATCCATTCCCCATTCATGAATGGCCATAGTGATATAACCGCATGTAACAACTCCGCAGGTCTATNTGAATAAAGGAAGAAGAATAAAATAAAAGATCAATCACGTTTTTGAAGAAAAAGCTTAGAAAAACTAATAACCCATCTTTATTTTCAGCATATTAAGCCCTTTAAATAGGCCTTACAATAAGTAAAATTGGTAAGGTTAAGGAAAACTAATCCTAATTAGAATAGAATAAGAATAAGGCTAAGAAAACCTATCCTAATTAAAATAGGAAAAAGAATTCTAGTAGGAATGGGATACCAACTACAATCCTAGTTTGACTAGACCTACAAATATAATCCTACTAAAACAAGAATTAAATTACTAGGAAATAAGAAATAAGCTTCTTGAATTTCTTGGATTTTTAGCATTCTTGATCTTGCATCAACTTCTAAAGCTAGAATTTAGAAGAATACGGGTTACTGATAATCAGAAAAGTATGTAGAGAAAGAAATTTGAGAACAATATGATCGGAAAGCAAGTGAATCAAAGTGTATGCCAATAGTGTTTTCTTGTCCCTACAATTGTTTGTTCCTTCCCATTTTGTAGCCCCTTTTGGGATACGAGCCTTACCTTTGTTATAATAAGGCTATTATGAGCAATTAATGACTTTAAGTGTTACGTTATACATTGAGTACATATTCTCTAACGTTTCCAGTATTTAACACTCATTAAATGCTGTATCTAGGCTCTTTTTTGCTGTCACATTCATTCCTTTAACTCTTCACGATCTTTTGAACTTTAAATGTCTTGAATAGGTACGAGCGTTGAATTACTTGTATGACTGCTCGCACCTCCTCCATTTAACTTACTCGTATCTGTTGTTGCTCGTATCTGTTGTTGCTCGTATCTGTTAACAACCTTAATTCTTTGACTGTTTGACCAGTCTACATGTCATGACACGTCACCATATACATATAAATATAATTTTCCCCAATACAGATAGTCCCCCCACTTTCCATTTATTCATCAGTTTGAATATTTGGGAAGTGAAATTCATTAAGGGAGAATTTTTGTCACCATTAATGCTCTGACAGAGTTGATGCTTCACTTATTACTTTCATTTAATGCGCTGGACACGTGTCATCCTCTTATTGGTCATACAATTGTGCAGCACTTTCTTAGGCTTTTTTTTCGGCTTCCCTGTCCACGAAGTGTCAGTTATCATTATTATGGACTTCCCATCACTGTACTCTTTCCTTCTGACGGTTGTTCACTGGTATAAATATAATTTCCATCTTTGTCTTCTACCACTTAATGCGTATTGAACACTTTAATTCTTCAGAACTTTTATTCACTTCTTCTTCACTTCAATCTTCTTTGTCATGGCTTCTCCGAACCCTAACCCTAGAACAACTCATATTTTAGACAACTTTCCCAAGGCTCCCGTTAGGCACAGAAGAGGTGGTGGTGGTAGACTCCGCAGTTTAGGATCTGTTCGCGGTGGTAGTGCTCTCACACCTTCTTCTAGTTCTGGTCTTTCTTCTAGAACTGGAGATTCCCATTCTCAAAGCTTATCTTCTAGAAGCAAAGAATCCTCTGAACCCTTACGCGAACCTTTAGTGGAAGAAATAGTTCCAACGGACTTATCTTTTTATCATGACAGGGAATCCCTCAGGGCTCAAGTTGCCTCTTTAGATCGAGCTGATGCTTATCCTTCTCAAATTACTGAACCTTTAATCCCCATAGTTCGTAGAGATTGTCATTGGAGTGATGATTTCCCTATCATCATCCCTAATCCAAATCAGAGAATCACCTCCTACATTACTGGATTTTCTTTTGTTTATACGTATCCCTTTACTTTAGGGTTTAAACCAGCCATTGATCCAGTTATTCTGGATTTTTGTCGCTTTTTTAATGTTAGCTTGGGTCAAATTGGCCCAATCGTTTGGAGGGCTGTCGCCTGCTTAAGGCACCTCACTAACCTGGCGGATGTCGAATTTACTTTTTTCCACCTAATTCATCTATATTCCCCTAGGCTTTTTCATAACGGCGTTTTTACCCTAGCAGCCAGGAGCAAGAGGGTTTAAGTGAGCCCCGAGGACGATAAAGACCGTGGCTGGTATGCTCGGTTTGCTGCTGCCCCAATGCTGGTTTAGTGGGTGAAAATAACGTTCCCTTCCCTGAGAAGTGGAACTTTGCACGTAAGTGTTAAATCTTCCTCGTGCCTTTCCCTTTCAGGTTTTATCAACTTTTCTAATGTCGCTTCTTTTTCCTTTCTCAGCAAC
>NW_017673112.1:99531-104897 GCF_001879085.1 Nicotiana attenuata
CTCAATGGCCTTAATCTGTGCAGGATTCACCTCAATACCACGGTTAGAAACAAGAAAACCTAAAAATTTACCTGATGCCACACCAAATGCACATTTTTCAGGATTTAACTTCATGTTATATTTTTGCAAAATTTTAAAGGTTTTAGATAGATGCGATATATGATCTCCTGAATGCTGAGTTTTAACAAGCATATCATCTATATATACCTCCATAGTTTTTCCCAAATGCTCTTGAAACATTTCGGTAACTAATCTCTGATACGTTGCTCCTGCATTCTATAGACCAAAGGGCATTACTTTATAATAGTAAGTCCCCCTGTCTGTTATGAAGGAAGTTTTTTATTCATCTCCTGGATCCATTTTAATCTGATTATACCCTGAATATGCATCTAAAAAACTTAATAGTTCATGACCTGCAGTTGCATCAATCAATTGATCTATGTGTGGCAGTGGAAAAGAATCTTTAGGGCAGGCTTTATTAAGATCTGTGTAATCTACCCAAACCCGTCACTTACCGTTCTTTTTTGGAACTACAACAGTGTTGGCTAACTAGTTAGGATACTTCACCTCACGAATAGAACCAATTTTTAGCAATTTTTGGACTTCTTCTTGAATCACCTGATTCTTGAAAGTTCCTTGCTTTCTTTTCTTTTGCTTGACTGGAGGGTATGATGGATCTTCATTCAATTTATGAGTCATGACCTCCGGTGGTATCCCTGTCATGTCAGAATGGGACCAAGCAAAACAATCTACATTAGCTTTTAAAAATTCAATCAATTTACGCTTTACCTCCGGGCTAAGATTAGCTCCAATATACACTTTTCTCTCGGGCCAATGTATAAATAAAACCACAGCCTCTAACTCTTCTATCGTTGTTTTGATGTTCTCGTTCTCTTCTGGTTCTTGAATGGTATCAGGTCTTGAATCCACATCTGTTTGCCCTTGTTTAGTTGAGGTTGACATCGTGTTACCCTCACCTGAATTCTGTAATTGCTATTTGTCTTCACCCTTCGTGCTTGAGTCTGCCACGGAGTTGATGTTCCTAGATGTCTGTTGATCTCCCCTGATTTGACAGATTCCCCATGGCATTGGAAATTTAATGACTTGATGCAAAGTTGAAGGAACAACGACCATCTCGTGGATCCATGATCTCCCAAGAATCATATTGTAAGCCATCTCCATGTCTACTACCTGGAACTTTGTGTCTTTGATGACTCCTTCAGCAAATGTGGTGAGTGTCACCTCTCCTTTTGTAACGACGCTGGAATTATCAAACCAGATAGAGTATGTGCCTTTGGTATTACTTTTTCTTCAACTTGCATCTCACGCAATACTCGTATCAAAATAATGTTCACAGAACTACCTGGATCAATCAAAATTCATTTCACGTTAGTGTCATGTACAAGTAAAGATATTACCAGTGCGTCGTTATGTGGAGTTAATAGACCCTCGGCATCTGCATCATCGAACGAATATTTTCTCCCTCCAAGACATGTCGAGACCGCTTCCCATGGGTAATTGTTACTTTTGAAACATTTTTATATGATACATCGTTGATCTCTTCACCCCCACTTATAACGTTGGCAGTTCTCTTGGGTGAAGGTGGTTTTGGAGGCTCTTGCCTGTTCTTCATGTATGCTTGTTTACCTTTCTCACTGAATAATTCAGTGAGATACCCCTGTTTTAGCAAATGATCAACTTCACCTTGCAGAAACCTGCAATCTGCTGTTTTATGCCCGTGATCGTTATGAAATTCGCACCAATGATCAGGGTTTCGTCTGTTTGGATTCGATCGCATTTCCTTTGGCCACCGTACCTTATCTCCCATGCTTCTTAAAACAGCTACGAGTTCAGAGGTGCTTACGTTGAAATTGTAACCACCGAACCTTGCCTTTAAACTTCCATCATCGTCTCGTGACCCGCGTGTGTTCCGATCGTTTCCGAACCTTGATGAGGAGCCTGATTCCCTGTTTCTAGATTTGTGATCGTACCTTTGACTATCTTGCCTAGACCGTGAGTCCTTTCCCGCAGGTCCCATGTAAGGCTCGTACCTGTTTTTACCAGATCTTTTTTTATTTTCTACACGCCTTGAGCTTACCTTTTCTTCTTTTTTATGTTGTAAGATAATATCTTCTACAATCCTCATCTTTGTACTGTATCTGTTATAAACATCATTCCACGTTGTTTCTGGGAATTCTCGAAGGCTTTCCTTGAGTCGCCTCGTTGCTTCTGAACTCTTCTCATTTAAGTTGCTTGCAAAAGCTATGGTTGCCCAATTGTCAGGTACCCGCGGTAATGTCATTCTTTCACGTTGAAATCTGTTCACGAATTCTCTAAGCAACTCCGAATCTCCTAGTTTGATTTTGAAGATGTCTTCCATTCTCTTTTCAACTTTTTGAGCTCCCGAGTGTGCTTTGATAAATAAATCTGCAAGCTCAACAAAAGAATTTATAGAACTTTCAGGTAAAAGAGAATACCATGTTAGTGCTCCTTTAGTGAGTGTTTCACCGAATTTTTTGACCAAGACTGATCCAATCTCCTGCTTAGTCAAGTCATTGCCCTTGACACCTGTCGTAAATGCAGTAACGTGATCTCGTGGATCCGTTGTCCCATCATACTTTGGAATATCAGGCATCTTGAACTCTTTTGGAATTAGGAGAGGGGCAGCACTTGGCTTCTAGGGCTATTGAGAATACTTATCTACATCTACCCCTTTGATCACGGGCGGTACCCCGGGTATTTGCTCTATGCGGTCACCATGCTCCATAAGCTATTTCTGCAATGTTAGTACTAGATTTTGTAAATCAGAATTAACGGGATTACCTGGTTCTCCCTCCTGTGTTTCACTGGGGGTTCCACCGCTACCTGAATTAACCAGTCCAAAACGAGGATTCTCCAAAGTATTGTTATTCGGAGTTGGTGTGGGCGGAGCAACAGGTAATTGACTAACAAAAGCTTGTCAAGCCTTGTTGACTTGAGTAGCGATAAGTTTTTGTAAAGCTTCATCCATAGCTTCAGTATTTTCAAATTGAGCTTGTCCATCTGTGTGAGATCCTTCAGGAGTTCCTTCACGAGATTGCCGTGGAGAACCTTGTGGAGAACCTTGTGAAGAAGGAACTACTGCATTATTGTTTCGCAGATCTCCCTGAAGTTGTTGGTTCGTCTGATTTTCTTGGTTTCCTTAGATATTGTCATTGTTGTTCGACATAATAATGCAAAGCAGAAATGGATTATCAGATTCGCGGTAACGGAACCAATTTGTTTCACCAAAAAATAGATTTTTAGTCAAAGCTAGAATTTAGAAGAATACGGGTTACTGATAATCAGAAAAGTATGTAGAGAAAGAAATTTGAGAACAATATGATCAGAAAGCAAGTAAATCAAAGTGTATTCCAATAGTGTTTTCTTGTCCCTACAATTGTTTGTTCCTTCCCATTTTATAGCCCCTTTTGGGATACGAGCCTTACCTTTGTTATAATAAGGCTATTATGAGCAATTAATGACTTTAAATGTTACGTTATACATTGAGTACATATTCTCTAACGTTTCCAGTATTTAACACTCATTAAATGCTGTATCTGGGCTCTTTTTTGCTGTCAGATTCATTCCTTTGACTCTTCACGATCTTTTGACCTTTAAATGTCTTGAATAGGTACGAGCATTGAATTATTTGTATGACTGCTCGCACCTCCTCCATTTAACTTACTCGTATCTGTTGTTGCTCGTATTTGTTAACAACCTTAATTCTTTGACTGTTTGACCAGTCTACATGTCATGACACGTCACCATATACATATAAATATAATTTTTCCCAATACACCCACATTAAGCATGATTTTTTAATCTGAAAATTTAAACTTACCTGTATAGTCGGCTACTGAGATTCGGAGTTTCTTGGGGTTAGCAGGTTATTACCGCCGGTTCGTGGAGGGATTTTCATCCATAGCAGCCCCGATGACCAGATTGAACCAGAAGGGTGCCCAGTTCAGATGGTCAGACGAGTGTGAGGCGAGCTTTCAGAAGTTCAGGACAGCTCTGACTACGGCACCGATATTGGTTTTGCCCACAGGCTCAGGACCTTATACAGTCTATTGTGATGCTTCCCGTATTGGGCTTGGTGCAGTATTAATGCAGGATGGCAGAGTCATAGCCTATGCTTCAAGGCAGTTGAAGATCCACGAGAAGAATTATCCGGTTCATGATCTAGAGTTGGCAGCCATTATTCATGCTTTGAAGATTTGGAGGCATTACCTATATGGTGTGACGTGTGAGGTGTACACTGATCACAAGAGTCTGCAATACTTGTTCAAGCAGAAGGAGTTGAACTTGAGGCAGCGGAGGTGGTTGGAGCTATTGAAGGATTATGATGTTACTATTTTGTACCACCCGGGGAGAGCCAATGTGGTGGCCGATGCATTGAGTAGGAAGTCCGCCAGCATGGGTAGTCTTGCTTATGTTCCGGTCAGCCAGAAACCGCTTGCTTTGGATATTCAGGCCTTGGCCAATCGATTTGTGAGGTTGGACATTTCTGAGCCTAGCAGAGTGTTAGCTTGTACGGTCACTCGTTCTTCATTATTGGAGCGTATCCGTGATCGGCAGTTTGATGATCCCCATTTGTGTGTCCTGAGAGACACGGTGCAGCGTGGAGGTGCCACGAAGGTGACCTTAGATGATGATGGTGTTTTGAGATTGCAGGGGCGAGTTTGTGTGCCCAATGTCGATGGGATTCGAAAGTTGATCTTAGCGGAGGCCCATAGTTCTCGGTATTCTATTCACGGGCGCCGCGAAGATGTATCAGGACTTGCGGCAGTTTTATTGGTGGCGTAGGATGAAGAAAGATATTGTTGCATATGTGGCTCGATGTTTGAACTGTCAGCAGGTTAAGTATGAGCATCAGAGGCCTGGTGGTTTGTTTCAGAGGATTGAGCTTCCCGAGTGGAAGTGGGAGAGGATTACCATGGATTTCGTTACTGGACTTCCGATGACTCGGAAGAAGTTTGATGCTATTTGGGTCATTGTTGATAGGCTGACCAAGTCAGCGCATTTCATTCCTGTGGCAGTCTCCTATTCATCGGAGAGGTTAGCTGAGATCTATATCCGGGAGATTGTTCGCCTTCATGGTGTGCCGGTATCTATCATTTCGGACCGGGGTACGTAGTTTACCTCGCGTTTCTAGGTGCAGTTCAGCGAGAGTTGGGCACACGGGTTGAGTTGAGCACAGCGTTCCATCCTCAGACGGACGGCTAGTCTGAGAGGACTATTCAGATATTGGAGGATATGCTCCGAGCTTGTGTCATTGATTTTGGAGGCTCGTGGGACTAGTTTTTTGCCTCAGCAGAGTTCGCCTACAACAACAACTACCAGTC
>NW_017673112.1:104922-129922 GCF_001879085.1 Nicotiana attenuata
AAGGGTCATTCCGTGCCATGTTTTGATTATATTTGCACGAAGGGTCATTCCGTGCCATGATTTGAGAGTATGAGAGGGAAAGCACAAAGGTTGATGCCGTGCACTTTACTTGACTACTTTTGGTGAGGATGAGAGTAAAAGCACGAAGGTTGATGCCGTGCAACTGTTGACTTTCCTGCTCTCATTATTTATTGTTATTGCCCTGTTGCTTACTTAAATTGTTGACTTTATATCCGGACTGTATTTCCCCCCATAGTATGCTCCTCTCCCTCTTAACTGTTTAATTTCTTTGTTCTTTCCTTCTATTGCATATATATATTGAACTGCACAGGTTGGTTTGGTAGTCCTGTCTAGCCTCGTCACTACTTCGCCGGGGTTAGGCCAGACACTTACCAGCACATGGGGTCGGTTGTGCTGATGCTACACTCTCGTGCTCTTTTGCACAGATCACGGTACCGGAGCAGCTTTGGACCACAGCAGTAAGATATTGATCTGGAGCTGACTTTAGTCCAGGGACTTACGAGGTAGCCTAGCTGGCATTCGCAGGCCGGAGTCCCTTCTATGTTACAGTTTGTTTTCCTTGTACCGAGACAAACATTGATGTATTTCTATTCAGACTTGTTTTTTGCACTCTTTAGTAGTTCGTGAGTTAGTGACACCAGTCTTGGGTAGAGAAATGTAAAACTTTCGCATTTTGGGTTATCAGTTATCTATGTTTTAAAGACTTCCGCTTTTATTTAAATGACTCGTATTATTATTATTGTTGGGATGTTATCAAAAAATGTTTAAATGCTTGGCTTGCCTAGCTCCGATAGTAGGCGCCATCACGACCCCCGATGGTGGGAAATCCGGGTCGTGACAATGATGTTGCTTGAAAATTGAAGGGCCACCGTTCATGCTCTTCAATCTTTTTGTTTATTTAAGAGTCGGGCTTCATGAACTCCCAAAAACTTTTGGTTGCAACCAACTTGTCTAATTTTTAAGTCTCAAAGTTTAGGTTTTAAGGCTTTATTAAAGCTTCTACTTACTACCAGGTCGTGAGACAAAGAAGGAGAAAGATTGCACTCCACTTGATATGAATGAGACAACTTCAGTTGCTGCTGAGTCATGCTAATTGCTACAAAGGAATCATCACAGTCTTTCCTAATTCATATGAGGTAACTCAATTAAAGAATCCCCACAACCCGACCCCCCCCCCCCCCCAACCCCCAATAGGGAAGAAGATGATAGTTGTGGCCTTGTGGGTAGTAATTTCGTAATTTGGGGGTTTGTGCCAATTGAAATAGTTAATAGTAATGCTGAATATTCCCAATTTCAAATGAAGTTTATAGAATAAACTATGTTTAGCAGCCTTGCGTTTTACTATGTTGTGTTCGATAATTGAACTTTTCGTGTCCATATAAAATAGAACACTATTTATTGATAGCAAGTCAAAGGTTTGAATTTCCTGCATTTTGCACCTTTTTGGAATTGTAAAGTTTTGAATTATATGGTAAAATTTTCTTTGTGTGGGTTAGTAAAAGAAATAGGCGCGTAAGCTCCGGAAAGCCATTATACAAAGTATTTTGACAGGGCTGATATGGAGCAACACTGTCATAATGATCTTGTTAGACCTAAAAATAGCCAAGTAAAGAGACCGCTCCACCTTAAAGTACCAAGTAGAGTAGCAGCATAGTAAATATGATTTGATCATACCTGCAAATATAGACTCAGTTATGCTAAAATTATGTCGTATGCTCTAATTTGCATTATATTTCTTCCTTTATAAACTATTTTGGTGGTATGTTGCTCCCAAACGCACAAGCAAGTATACGCGGTCGTCAAGTACTAAAGTGACTAAAAGTTGGATGTCGATCCCACGAGGACTTGTGATTAACTATTAACTAAATTAGATTATCCTAATTATCTAAACAAGAATTAAACCTAGAAGTATTTGATTCTAAACTAATTAAAATAATAAAAACAAATAATGAACTTTGAATAGAGGAAGAGCAGATTTTTATGTTATCAATGTAATGAAAACGATCTAGGGTTATGGGCTATCTAACATTCCTATTGTATTCTTCAATTGAATTGACTTACTAATTTAACTGGGTTATTGGTTGACAGGGTTAATATTGCTCATAAGAATTTGTCGAGTTCTTACTCGCCTATTCAAGCTAACCTAACGCCTATATGTCTATGGAGTTAGAATCAACAAGAACGCATTTATAATTCCTGTATTTCAACCAAGCAAGGCAATTAGGTATATGTCTATCCTAATTGCGAATCTGTTCCCCGATGCCCAGGTTCAAGAACTTGCTCTACTTAATCCTATATGCAATCTAAAATTTCCACTTTCGAGTTCAATTCAAGATTCATAGATAGTATTCAATTGGTGATCAAGCAATCAAATAATTAAGTGCAGGATTGAATAAATAAACCAATATGATATGCTAAGCAATCAAAATCAATATCCGAATAACAATAGTCATGAAAGAACCACAACCCTAGAACGTGAAGTTTAGCTCCACATAGGCATGGTAGCAAAACAACAAATCATACAAAGAAACATAAAAAGACTAAGTTGGTGGAAGAAAAGATGAAACCCGGCCTCCACGACGGCTCTGTGCTTGTGTTCTCCTCTCAAAAACGTCCTCCTCTGCCTCCTTAGTTCTAAATTATGTCAAAAAGTCGTCGTCCCCCCCCCCCCCAATCAAAGTGGTGTTTTAGGATGTATTTATATGAACTAGGGTTGATGAGGGGCGGAATTCTTCAATCCAACTTCGGATGGGAGAGCTGGAATCCGCGTCTGCCTTCGCGTCTAGACGCGGACTTTGACGCGGATCCAGCTTTTGAGATTCTTCCATTTCGCGAAGTGCTCCGTGTCTTTGCTTCGCTTCGCTGTTTTGTGCCTTAACTTTTCTCCTTTTTCGCGTCCGACTTCGTGCCACGCACGAGAATAGACGAGCTCCCACTCCTTTAATTTCTTCTTTTTGTGTCGAATTGTCATCTTTTGATCATTTAGCATCCAAACTCGTTCCTACACATAAGAAACACATAATGAGTATATTTCACTTCGAAAATCATGNGGGATAAACAAATAATAAGAAATGTCCCGGCAAGGGAATTACACAATTAACAGCTAAATCCCGGCAAGGGAGCAACAACAATACTCTCACATCCCGGCAAGGGAGATAATCAATATACTCAAACCATCCCGGCAAGGGATTAATCATATCACTTTCTATTTCTTTCATTTCTTACTCAATAGTCTTTTTATCGTTCGAGCCAACGCTCCGAAGAATTTACAATTCATAATTAGTCCTCATACTCTTCACATTGCATAGAATTCATCAATTAACATGGAAGAGTCATAACAATATCAGGATAAGTACATACAAGGACCCACGGTCATGCTAGACACCGGTGTATAGATACTCGTCACCATGCCTATACACCGTACTCGATCATTTAGCAAATAGCAAATAATAACACTCTAATCCTATTCCTTCAAGCCAAAATTGGATCAAACACTTACCTCAAATGCTCCAAAATCAACTCAAGCCTCTAGTATAGCTTTACCCCTCGAATTCGGCTCCAACTCAGTCAAATCTATGAAATAATGACTTTACAATATTAATAATAGCTAAACAAACTAAACCCAATGCCTAAATATGAATTTCTAAGCTTTCTACCCAAAATTCCAAAAATCGACCCCGAGCCTGCTTGGTCAAAACCCGAGGTTCGAACCGATTCCATGTCACCCATTCCCCCACGAGCCCGAATATACAATTTGTTTTTAAATTCGACCCCAAAACGAGGTCTAAATCAAAGAAAATTGAAAAGCCCTAATTCTACCCTTTTCCCCCAATTAACACCTTAAGTTACATGATTTAGGTCTAGGAATTTGATAAATGATGATAGAAAATGAAGAAAACGAGTTAGAAAATACTTACCCAAGAAGCTTTGGTGAAGAATCGCTCTAAAAGTCACCTAGGGGCTGTGGAGAAGAAGAGCTCGTGTGAAATTTGGGAATAATCCCATCACTGGTTTGTTTTTGAGCTTTAAAAATCACTGGGCATAAATGCCCTTCGAGTTCGCGGGAAGGGGACCGCGTTCGCGAAGGTTAAACTGGGCAGGTCATCGCGAACGCGTGGAAGACAACGCGAACGCGTAGAAGGAAATTCTGGGGGGTCCAGGTTTGTTCAATGCGAACGCGTAAAAGGCCTCGCGAACGCGATGGAGGGAGCAGCAAGTCTATGCGTTCGCGAACATCTGAATGCGAACGCGAAAAGGAAGTCTTTGGGGTCCTGAACTTGACTTACGCGATCGCGATTATGGAGATGCAAACGTGTAGAAGGGGAACACCATGGGCAGTGCGAACGCGAGCCTAAGGCCGCGATCGCGAAGAAGAAAAAGGCCTGTGCAAAAATTGCAGAAAATCTGCTATATTTCTAAGTGCAAAACCACTCCGAACCACCTCCGAATCACTCCCGAGCCCTCGGGGCTCCTAACCAAACACACACGCTAACCCAACAACATCCTACGAACTTAACCGAGCGATCAAATCGCTAAAATAACATCATAAACGAGGAATCAAACCTCAAAATTATCATTTTTCATTCTACTTCATAAACTTTAAATTTTAGATATTTAGGTCCGAAACACGTCAAATGACGTCCGATTTCGACCAAACTTTACAGAAAGCGCTTAACACATATTTAAGACTTGTTCCGGGCGTCGGAACCAAAATACGAGCCCGATACCATAGTCTTTTAATAAATTTTCATTTCCATTTTCCTTAATAATTCCAGAAAAACAATTTCACAGAAAAATTCTTTTCCTCGGGTTCTAGACCTCGGATTTCGACTCCGGGCACATGCACGAGTCCCATATATTTCTACGGACCCTCCGGGACAGTCAAATCACGGGTCCAGGTCTGTTTACCAACAATGTTGACCAAAGTCAACTTTAATCATTTTAAAACTACATTTTGAAATTTTTCACAGAATTTAACATATAATCTTTCCGGCTACGCGCCCGGACTGCGCACGCAAATTGAGGCAAGTAAAAATAAGGTTTTCAAGGCCTCGAAAGCACGGGATGAAAGAGAAAACAGGTGATGACCCTTTGGGTCGTCACATTCTCCACCTCTAAAATAATCGTTCGTCCTCGAACGGACAAAAGAAAGAAGTACCTGAGTTGGGAAATAGATGAGGATAACGGCTCCGCATATCGAACTTGGACTCCCAGGTCGATGCCTCAGGAGGCTGACCTCTCCACTGGACACGCACTGAAGGAAAACTCTTCGACCTCAACTGTCGAACCTGCCGGTCTAGAATAGCTATCGGCTCCTCTTCGTAAGACAGATCCTTGTCCAACTGGACAGTGCTGAAATCTAACACGTGGGCTGGATCGCCGTGATACCTCCGAAGCATGGACACATGAAACACTGGATGCACGGCTGACTAGGTGGGCGACAAGGCAAGTCTGTAAGCCACCTCTCCCACACGATCGAGAATCTCAAATGGGCCAATGAACCTAGGGCTAAGCTTGCCCTTCTTCCCAAATCTCATCACGCCCTTCATAGGCGACACTCGGAGCAAGACCCGTTCACCAACCATGAAAGCTACATCTCGAACCTTACGATCCGCATAACTCTTTTGCCGCGACTGAACCGAACGAAGCCTGTCCTGAATGATCTTGACCTTATCCAAGGCCTCCTGAACTAAATCTGTACCCAATAACCGAGCCTCTCCCAGCTCAAACCATCCGACTGGAGACCGACATCACCTACCATACAACGCCTCATATGGAGCCATCTGAATGCTAAACTGGTAGCTGTTGTTGTAGGCGATCTCTGCTAAAGGAAAAAACTGGTCCCATGAGCCTCCAAAATCAATGACACAGGCTCGGAGCATATCCTCCAATATCTGAATAGTCCTCTCGGACTGGCCGTCCGTGTGAGGATGGAAAGCTGTGCTCAACTGAACCTGGGTGCCCAACTCCTGCTGAACTGCTCTCCAGAAGCGCGAGGTAAACTGCGTACCCCGGTCCGAAATGATAGATACCGGCACCCCATGAAGGCGAACAATCTCTCGGATGTAGATCTCAGCTAACCTCTCCGATAAATAGATGGCTGCAACAGGAATAATAAGCGCTGACTTGGTCAGCCTATCAACAATGACCCAAATAGCATCAAACTTCTTCCGAGTCATCGGAAGTCCAGTAACGAAATCCATGGTAATCCTCTCCCACTTCCACTCGGGAAGCTCAATCCTCTGGAACAAACCACCAGGCCTCTGATGCTCATACTTAACCTGCTGACAGTTCAGACATCGAGCCACATATGCAACAATATCTTTCTTCATCCTACGCCACCAATAAAGCTGCCGCAAGTCCTGATACATCTTCGCGGCGCCCGGGTGAATAGAATACCGAGAACTATGGGCCTCCGCTAAGATCAACTCTCGAATCCCATTGACATTGGGCACACAAACTCGCCCCTGCAATCTCAAAACACCATCATCATCTAAGGTCACCTTCGTGGCACCTCCACGCTGCACCGTGTCTCTCAGACACACAAATGGGGATCATCAAACTGCCGATCACGGATACGATCCAATAATGAAGAACGAGCGACCGTACAAGCTAACACTCTGCTAGGCTCAGAAATGTCCAACCTCACAAATCGATTGGCCAGGGCCTGAATATCCAAAGCAAGCGGTCTCTGGCTGACCGGAACATAAGCAAGACTACCCATGCTGGCGGACTTCCTACTCAATGCATCGGCCACCACATTGGCTCTCCCCGNCTAGCCATAAAAGTCTTTTGTAAACCAAGGGTCTTCATCAGTAGCCTTACCTCCGTATATTTCATCCCCAGATGTCATGCTGAGAGAACAAGGAACACACAAAGAGAAAAATATCAAATATTTGTAAAAATAAAAGTATATACAAAAAAATAAAATAAAATAAAATAAAAAATTAAAAAAGTAAAATTAAAAGTCTAATCTAGAAAAATAGCTAATTTCCAAGTCCCCGGCAATGGCGCCAAAAACTTGTTGCTCCCACGCACACGCAAGTATACGCGGTCGTCAAGTAATAAAGTGATTAAAAGTCGGATGTCGATCCCACGAGGACTTGTGATTAACTATTAACTAAATTAGATTATCCTAATTATCTAAACAAGAATTAAACCTAGAAGTATTTGATTCTAAACTAATTAAAATAATAAAACAAATAATGAACTTTGAATAGAGGAAGAGCAGATTTTTATGTTATCAATGTAAACATTCCTATAGTATTCTTCAATTGAATTGACTCACTAATTTATTTGCGTTATTGATTGACAGGGTTAATATTGCTCATAAGAATCTGTTGAGTTCTTACTCGCCTATTCAAGCTAACCTAACGCCAATATGTCTATGGAGTTAGAATCAACAAGAACGCATTTATAATTCCTGTATTTCAACCAAGCAAGGCAATTAGGTATATGTCTATCCTAATTGGGAATCCGTTCCCCGATGCCCATGTTCAAGAACTTGCTCTACTCAATCGTATATGCAATCTAGAATTCCCACTTTCGAGTTCAATTCAAGATTCGTAGATAGTATTCAATTGGTGATCAAGTAATCAAATAATTAAGTGCAGGATTGAATAAATAAACCAATATGATAAGCTAAGCAATCAAAATCAATATCCGAATAATAATAGTCATGAAAGAACCACAACCCAAGAACGTAAAGTTTAGCTCCACATAGACATGGTAGCAAAACAACAAATCATACAAAGAAACATAAAAAGACTAAGTTGGTGGAAGAAAAGATGAAACCCGGCCTCCACGGCGGCTCTGTGCTTGTGTTCTCCTCTCAAAAACGTCCTCCTCTGCCTCCTTAGTTTTAAATTATGTCAAAAGTGTGCCCCCCCCCCTTCAAAGTGGTGTTTTAGGATGTATTTATATGACCTAGGGTTGATGAGGGGCGGAATTCTTCAATCCAACTTCGGATGGGAGAGCTGGAATCCGCGTCTGCCTTCGCGTCTAGACGCGGACTTTGACGCGGATCCAGCTTTTGAGATTCTTCCATTTCGCGAAGCGCTCCGTGCCTTTGCTTCGCTTCGCTGTTTTGTGCCTTAACTTTTCTCCTTTTTCGCGTCCGACTTCGTGCCACGTACGAGAATAGACGAGCTCCCACTCCTTTAATTTCTTCTTTTTGTGTCGAATTGTCATCTTTTGATCATTTAGCATCCAAACTCGTTCCTACACATAAGAAACACATAATGAGTATATTTCACTTCGAAAATCCTGTAATCTCCCGCGACACACACAAAAATTAATATGCAAATATACTAAAATATATGCACTTTTCATCATTTATCACCAAAGATCATGGTACAATTAAGAATTTAGATTTTTGAATGCGAGACAAGAGGTAGCACACACTGCGCTACATAATCCAAAGCACTCACATTTTTGGGTGACGAATACTTATAACTATGACAAATAAAAGGGAAGAGGGAGAGGGATAGAGAGGGAGATGAGTCACAAAAGAGAAACGGAGAGTACATGGTAGGAGGTCCTTATATCCAATAGCGGGCTGCAAATAGAATAAATAGAGTAGAGAAGATGCACAGTTGAAAGAAATGGATGAGCATAAAAGCAAAACATTTTGTGTTCATTTGCATATGAATGCATAAGGCCCTCTTTCCGTTTGGACCATTTAAATTTGTGATTAATGCATTGAGATATGATTTTATATTATGGTATATTCCGGACCGTCATGTAATTTATTCTGTTTGTGGAGAGTTCATATTCTTAGACCTTGCGGTCGAGGCCAGTTCTTGACTGCCTCAATCTTATTAGGATCCACCTAAATACCCTCTACTGATACGACATGACCCAGAAATGCAACCAAACTCAACCAGAACTCGCACTTCGAGAACTTAGCATACAACTGACTATCCTTCAGAGTCTGAAGAACCACTCTGAGGTGCTGCTCGTGCTCCTCCTGGCTGCGGGAGTACACCAGAATATCATCAATAAAGACTATCACGAACAAGTCCAAGTAAGGTCTGAACACTCGGTTCATCAACTCCATAAATGTGGCTGGGGCATTGGTCAACCCAAATGACATGACCAAAAACTCATAATGCCCGTACCGAGTGCGGAATGCTGTCTTAGGGACATCAGACGCCCTAATCCTCAGCTGATGGTAGCCAGATCTCAAGTCTATCCTTGAAAACACCTTTGCACCTTGAAGCTGGTCAAACAAATCATCAATCCTCGGTAGTGGATACTTGTTCTTTATCGTCACCTTGTTCAATTGCCGGTAATCAATGCACATCCTCATCGATCCATCCTTTTTCTTCACAAATAACACTGGTGCACCCCAAGGAGACACACTAGGCCTGATAAAACCCTTCTCTAGCAAATCTTGCAACTGGTCCTTTAACTCCTTCAACTTTGGCGGGGCCATGCGATACGGCGGAATAGAAATGGGCTGCGTGCCTGGGGCCAGATCAATACAGAAATCAATATCCCTGTAGGGGGGCATACCCGACAGGTTTGAAGGGAAAACCTCGGGGAACTCCCGAACAATAGGAACAGAGTCAATAGAAGGAACCTCTGTGCTGGAATCGCGAACATACGCCAGATAAGCTAGACATCCCTTCTCAACCATACGTCGAGCCTTCACATATGAAATAACACTGCGGGTGGCATGTCCGGGGGTCCCTCTCCACTCCAATCGGGGAAAATCTGGCAAAGCCAAGGTCACAGTCTTGGCGTGACAATCCAAGATAGCATGATACGGGGACAACCAATCCATCCCTAATATAACGTCGAAATCCACTATGTCTAAAAGCAATAAATCAACACGGGTCTCAAGACCCTCAAACACTACCACACAGGAATGATGAACTCGGTCGACCACTATAGAGTCACCCACCGGTGTAG
Organism: Nicotiana attenuata; assembly: GCF_001879085.1. Taxonomy (NCBI): domain Eukaryota; kingdom Viridiplantae; phylum Streptophyta; class Magnoliopsida; order Solanales; family Solanaceae; genus Nicotiana; species Nicotiana attenuata. The sequence continues at coordinate 114,859 of NW_017673112.1, forward strand.
ATACATATACAGGGACACCCAAAGCATCACTAGGCATAGCCAGGTAGGGTGCAAAATAAGACGATACATATGAATACGTAGACCCAGGGTCAAATAGCACTGAAGCACCCCTATCACAGACCAGAATAGTACCTGTAATAACAGTATCTGAAGACTCAGCCTCTGGCCTGGCTGGCAAAGCATAACACCGGGGCTGGGCCCCACCTCCCTGAACCATGTCTCTGGGACGATCTGCTACTGGCTGACCCCTACCTCTGCCGGTCCGAGCTCTACCTCTACGGTCTCTACCTCCACCTCTATGATCCCTAACCCCGCCTCTAGCTAGTTGGGCAAGCTGTGGATCACCTGGGGCCTGAATCATGGGGCGAGGACCCTGCTGCTGAGAGCTACCCAAGGCTCGAGGGCAAAATCTGACAATGTGACTCGGGTCACCACAACCATAACAAGCCCTCGGCTGCTGAGACTGCTGGCCCTGTCGACCTGAATGTCCTCCCCGGAAACTCTAAAGTGGCGGTGCACTGATGGGCTGCTGATCTAAATAATGCTGCTGAGAACCACCACCGCCTGGAGTACCATGAGAAACCTGGAGTGTTGACTGAAAGGGTCTCGGTGAATGGCCTCTACCATAAGAATCCCTACCTCCAGACGAGGTACCACTGAACCTACCAGAATGACGAGGCCTCTTATCAGACACATGACCACCTCCTCGTGCAAGAGCCATCTCCACTCTACAGGCCGCATTGGCCGCCTCCTGAAAAGAAATCTCACTACCAGTTCCCATAGCCATCTGGAGACGGATCGACTGAATCAATCCATCAATAAACCTCCGCACCCTGTCTCCCTCTATTGGGAGTATAACAATAGCATGGCGTGCTAGATCAATGAACCGCATCTCATACTGGGTGACTATCATGGAGCCCTGCTGGAGGCGCTCGAACTGCCTGCGAAGAGCCTCTCGCTGAGTAACTAGGAGAAACTTCTCCAGAAACAACTCTGCAAACTGATCCCATGTCAATGATGGCGACCCTGCTGGTCTGGATAAACAATAGTCCCTCCACCATGTCTTGGCGGATCCTGCAAGCCGAAAGGTAGCGAAGTCGACCCCATTAGTCTCCACAATACCCATAGTCCGAAGGATCTCATGGTAGCTAAATAAGAAGTCCTGTGGATCCTCTGAAGAAGTACCGCTGAATATGGTGGTGAAGAGCTTGGAGAACCTATCAAGCCTCCACAAAGCATCTGAGGAAATAGCCGCTCCATCGCCGGCCTGAGTCACAATACCTGGCTGAACTGCCACGCTAGCTGAACCACTGGAACCTGAGCCTGGGGAGCTACCTGCTCCGGAGTACGTGCAGCAGGAGTCTGAACTCCTCCTCCAGCCTGAGAAGTGGCTGGTGCCACTGGAAGCAAACCCGCTCTAGTGACACTCTCCATGAAGCCTGCCAGTCTGACTAAAGCGTCTTGAAGATCTGGGGTGACCATGACCCCTCCTGGGACCTGAGCTGGGCCCATCGGAGCTGCTGGGGCTGGAACCTCCTCATCATAGTCAATATGAGGCTCCACCTCTGGGACTGGTGCCCGGGGCTGAGCTCTGCCCCTGCCTCGGCCTCTGGCACGGCCTCGGCCTCTGCCCGTCGTAGGAACTGCCGCTGGGGGCTCGGGCTGCTGCGCGGTAGAAGAGGAAGCACGTGTTCTCGCCATCTGCGAAAGAACAGAGTAGAAGGACAATCAGTATTTGAGAAATAGAATCGCAGGACAAGAAAGAACAAAAGTGAAATTTTTTTCCTAACTCCGTAGCCTCTGGGGGATAAATACAGACGTCTCCGTACCGATCCCTCAGACTCTACCAAGTTTGTCCGTCAGTAGCGAGACCTATGTAACCTAGCGCTCTGATACCAACTTGTCACGACCCGGATTTCCCACCATCGGGGGTCGTGATGGCGCCTACTATCGGAGCTAGGCAAGCCAAGCATTTAAACATTTTCTAATAACATCCCAATAATAATAATAATAATACGAGTCATTTAAATAAAAGCGGAAGTCTTTAAAACATAGATAACTGATAACCCAAAATGCGGAAGTTTAACATTTCTCTACCCAAGACTGGTGTCGCTATCTCACGAACTACTAAAGAGTGCTACAAACAAGTCTGAATGGAAATACATAAGTGTCTCTCTCGGTACAATGAAACAAACTGAAAGCATAGAAAGGGACTCCGGCCTGCGAACGCCAGCTAGGCTACCTCGTAAGTCCCTGGACTGAAGTCAGCTCCCGATCAATATCCTACTGCTGTGGTCTAAAAGCTGCTCCGGTACCGTGATCTGTGCAAAAGAGCACAGAAGTGTAGCATCAGCACAACCGACCCCATGTGCTGGTAAGTGCCTAGCCTAACCCCGGCGAAGTAGTGACGAGGCTAGACAGGACGACCAAACCAACCTGTGCAGTTCAATATATACATATGCAATGAAAGGGAAGAATACAGAAATTAAACAATTAAGAGGGAGGGAAGCATACTATGGGGAGTACAGTCCGGATATAAAGTCAACAATTTAAGTAAGAAACAGGGCAATAACAATAATTAATGAGGAAAGGAAAATCAACAGTTGCACGGCATCAACCTTCGTGCTTTTACTCTCATTCTCACCAAAAGCAATCAAATAAAGTGCACGACATCACCCTTCGTGCTTTGCCTCACATAACTCTCATATCATGGCACGAAATGATCCTTCGTGCAATTATTATCAAATCAGAGCACGGAATGTCCCTTCGTGTATAAATAATCAAAACATGGCACGGAATGACCCTTCGTGCAAATATAATCAAAATATGGCACGGAATGACCCTTCGTGCAAATATAATCAAAGCATGGCACAGAATGACCCTTCGTGCATTATCACTCTTCCTCACCCAAAGAGTAATCACAACCAAACAGGGCGAGGGGATAAACAAATAATAAGAAATGTCCCGACAAGGGAATTACACAATTAACAGCTAAATCCCGGCAAGGGAGCAACAACAATACTCTCACATCCCGGCAAAGGAGATAATCAATATACTCAAACCATCCCGGCGAGGGATTAATCATATCACTTTCTATTTCTTTCATTTCTTACTCAATGGTCTTTTTATCGTTCGAGCCAACGCTCCAAAGAATTTACAATTCATAATTAGTCCTCATACTCTTCACATTGCATAGAATTCATCAATTAACATGGAAGAGTCATAGCAATATCAGGATAAGTACATACAAGGACCCACGGTCATGCTAGACACCGGTGTATAGATACTCGTCACCATGCCTATACACCGTACTCGATCATTTAGCAATTAGAAAATAATAACACTCTAATCCTATTCCTTCAGCCAAAGTTAGATCAAACACTTACCTCGGTCCAAAGAATAGCAATCAATCCTCAAATACCGCCTTTCCTCTACAATCCGACTCCGAAACAATGATATCTAGGCATAATTAATTCAATAATATCAATAAAGACTCAATGGCAACATCCCATAGCCTAGATATGAATTTCCTAGCATTCTTCCAAAAATACCAAAATTCGACACCGGGCCCACATGGTCCAAACACGAGGCTCGGACCAAAACCCAATCACCCATAACCCCACGAGTTCAAATATGCAATTTGTTTTAGGATTCGACCCCAAATTGAGGTTGAATCACTCAAAATTCTCAAAACCCTAACTTTACCCAAAACCCCTAATTTCTACTTTGATTTCATGTTTTAGGCCTAGGAATTCACTAATTAATGAAGAAAAACGAAGGAATTAGGTGGGGAATTACTTACCCAAGTGACCTTGAAGAAGGAAGGCTTCAATAGGGTCATAAGGCTTGAAGGAGAAGGGAGCTCGTGAGAAATATGGACTAAATCCCGTAGCTACTGTTTTGAAACTTAAAAAAATCACTGGGCGTTTTTGTGCTACGCGTTAGCGATAGGAGCGTTGCTTTCGCGATGAAGGGGAACTGGAGGCATCGCGTTCGCGATGGGGGTGATGCGAACGCGAAGGGGAAACTGGTGGGGGTCCTGGGGGTTGGTCTACGCGAACGCGAGGAGGTAGATGCGAACGCGGTGAAGGGTTTAAAAGAACTACGCGAACGCGGGAAGGGGGCCGCGAACGCGACAGAGGGGGGACGCCAAATCACTGCGAATGCGAGCCTGAGGCCGCGTTCGCGAAGAACAAAAAGGGTCTGAGAAAATGCAGAAAAATCTGATCCTTCTCCTAAGTCCAAAACCACCCCGAACGCCTCTGAAAACACTCCCGAGCCCTCGGGGCTCCTAACCAAACACACACACTAACTCAACAACATCCTACGAACTCAACCGTGCGATCAAATCGCCAAAATAACATCAAAATCATTGAATTAAACCCCAAAATCATCATTTTTCATTCTAACTTCATAAACTTCAAACTTTAGATATTTAGGTCCGAAACACGTCAAATGACGTCCGATTTCGGCCAAATTTCACAGAAAGCGCTTAAACCATATATAAGACTTGTACCGAGCGCCGGAACCAAAATACGAGCCCGATACCACAGTCTTTTAATCAATTTTCATTTCCATTTTCCTTAATAATTTCAGAAAAACAATTTCACAGAAAAATTATTTTCTCGGGCTCTAGACCTCGGATTTCGACTCCGGGCACCGGCCCGAGTCCCATATTTTTCTACGGACCCTCCGGGACCGTCAAATCACGAGTCTGGGTTCGTTTACCAAAAATGTTGACCGAAGTCAACTTTAATCATTTTGAAAACTACATTTTGAAATTTTTCACAGAATTTAACATATAATATTTCCGGCTACGCGCCCCGACTGCGCACGCAAATCGAGGCAAGAAAAATGAGGTTTTCAAGGCCTCGAAAGCACGGGATGAAAGAGTAAACAGGTGATGACCCTTTGGGTCGTCACAATCACAGAGAGAGCAACGAAGTAGAACGTAGGAGGAGAGCATGAATCAGTCTTTAGGTGCATAGGGCTAAGCTCAAAAACACACCTAAGGTGATACGTGTTTGTTATATATTGATTTTGGTGGAAGAACTGATACGGTGGTCGTTCAATTTTTTAGATTAGAGAACACGTTTCATTAGATTCTGTCAGAGGTGTAATATGTCAGGTATAGAGCTGACGCTAAATGACTTCTCAACTCGACCAACTCTAGGTCCTCGTACTGCCTCTCCTTTACTTCAGTTATGAGAGATGATTTTGCGGTATTTTGGAGTACAACTCCTCCATTGCCCGAGTCTACTAACCGAACCCCCAAAAAAGCCAATTAATGGATCTCTCTGGTTAATTGACTTTTTGGCCTCTACATGTGCTAAGCTACCCATAGATCGGCGACTTAAGGCATCTGCTACAACATTAGCTTTCCCCGGATGGTAGAGAATGTTAACATCGTAATCTTTCAATAACTCAAGCCATCGCCTCTGTCGCAAATTCAACTCCTTTTGCTTGAAGATATATTGCAGGCTTTTATGATCTGTGAATATATCCACATGAACAATATATAAATAATGCCGCCATATCTTAAGTGCATGGACAACCGCAGCCAATTCGAGGTCGTGTGTCAGATAATTCTGCTCAGGCTTCCTTAACTGCCATGAAGCATACGCAATTACTTTCCCGTGTTGCATGAGGACACATCCTAACCCGACACCTGAGGCATCACAATACATGGCATAACCTATCTGGACCCTCTGGAAGTGCTAGAACTGGCGCTGAGGTCAACCTGCTCTTAAGCTCTTGGAAACTCTGCTCACAGGTCTCTGTCCACTGAAACTTAGTCGCTTTCTGCGTCAACTTCGTTAATGGTGCTGAAAGAGAAGAAAAACCCTCTACGAACCTCCGGTAGTATCCTGCTAAGCCTAGAAAGCTACGAATCTCTGTCGGAGTGGTAGGTCTACGCCAGGATTTCACAGCCTCAATCTTCTGAGTGTCTACCTTTATACCTCTGTCGGATACAATGTACTCCAAGAATGCTACGGACTTCAACCAGAACTCACACTTAGAAAACTTAGCATATAATTTGTTATCACTGGGGGTTTGGAGTACCGCTTGCACATGGTCCACATGCTCATCCTCAGAACGTGAATAAACCAGAATATCATCAATAAAGACTATCACGAACAGATCCAAATATGGCAGGAATAGGCTATTTATCAAGTCCATAAATATGGCAGGTGCATTCGTCAATCCGAAGGACATGACAAGGAATTCGAAGTGGCCATATCGGGTCCTGAAGGCTTTCTTGGGAATATCTTCCTCCCGAACTCTGACTTGGTGGTACCCCGACCTCAAATCTATTTTTGAAAAGCATCTAGCTCCCTACAACTGATTAAACAAGTCGTCTATCCTTGGAAGTGGATACTTATTCTTAATAGTTACCTTGTTCAGTTGCCTATGATCGATACACATCCTCAGCAAGCTGTCTTTGTTCCGTACAAACAGTACAGCTGTGCACCCCAAGGTGAGTACTAGGTCTGATGAAACCTTTCTCCAGTAAATATCTTAACTGCTCCATCAACTCCTTCAATTCAGCGGGTGCCATTCTATATGGGGGAATGGATATTGGTTGCGTTCCTGGAAGTAAATCGATGCTGAAATCAATTTCGCTCTGGAGGTATACCTGGAAGTTCATCTGGAAATATATCTGCATACTCTCTTACTACTGGAATAGACTGAGATGTCGATATCTCAGCATCAACATCTTTAATTGCACAATATGATAAATGCACCCTTTTGCGATCATTTTCCTCGCTTTCTCATAGGAAATAAACCTACCTCTGGGTATCGCTGTATTACCTACCCATTCAAGGACTAGCCCACCCGGAAAATGAAATCTGGATGTCTTTGCTCGACAATCAACTATGGCATAACAAGTTGCCAACCAGTCCATGCCCATGATAGCATCAAAATCCAACATCTCTAGCTCAATTAGGTCACCTGAGGTCTGACGACCACAAACTGTCACCGTACAACCTTGGTAAACCCGTCTACTGATAATCAATTCTCTGACCGGTGTAGATACTGCAAAAGGATCACTTAGTATTTCAGGAACTATACAGAATTTCCTCGCGACAAATGGGGTAATACATGGTAAAGTAGATCCTGGGTCTATCAAGGCATAAACATCGTGAGAACAAATGGTCAACATACCTGTCACAACGTCTGGTAAGGACTCTTGGTTCTGTCGACCCGCTAGCGCATAGATACGATTCTGGTTACCACCTGAACTAGACCCTCTATCTCTGCCTCAACCTCTACTAGCCGAAGACTGAGACGCGCGTCCTGAAGGATGCACGGACATAACTGATCTTGTTGTTGAATTCGCTGGTTGCGCTATTCCCCTAGAATCTCTATTTGGGCAATCTCGCATCATATGCCTTAGGTGTCCACATGTATAACAAGCATCAGAACCGGCTCGGCACTAGCCCAGGTGTCCTCTACCGCAGTTGGTACACCGTGGCGGAAATGGCCATGTCTTCCCCGAACCTCGTTGTCGCTGCGAACCTAATGCCTGGGAGATATCACCTGGTCCTGATTGAGTATAACGGTCATACCTGTAACATTGTGACTGAGGTGGTGGTGGTTTATGTAGCCGTTTGAAGTACTGGGGCTTATAATTTCCCTGAGACTGCTCCTGAGATCTGGCAAATCTCATCCTCTTCCGCTGCCCTAACTCAGTCCTCTCCGTACCCTGCTGCCGACACCTACTCTTTTCTATATTTTGGGCAAATGCCTGAATCTGGGAGATATCTATACTATCTTGCAATGCAGCGGTAGCACACACCTCAGTCAACTCTAGGGCCAACCCTGCTATAAACCTGTGGATTCTATCCCGCATATTAACAACTATGGATGGTGCATATCTAGCCAATGAGTCAAAACGGAGACTATACTCTCAAACACTCATATTTCCTTGCTTGAGGGCTAGAAAATGATCAAATCGGGCTTGTCGGATCTCCCGCGGTAAGTACTGGTCAAGAAAGGCATCTGAAAAATTCTCCTAATTAGCTGGAGGTGCATCACGTCCCCTAGAACTTTCCCATCCCTCATACCAAAGGATGGCTATATCTCGGAGTCAAAAAGATGCTAGCTCAACTTCCTCTTTTTCCGCAGCATGCATAACCCGAAAGATCCTACGAAGCTGATCTATAAAATCCTGCGGGTCCTCCCTCTTATCTGTCCCCCAACATCTAGTAGGGTAAAAAAGGCTTGACCATATCTCCTAGTTTAAGCTTCCTCAAATCCATAAGTTACTCAATTTAAGAGATTTTGCCATCATAATCTCATCAGGTTATAATCATGGTCAAACAACCAAAAAGAAAAATAAAGAGATAAAGAAAATATGTAAGAGCTATAAAGCAACAAAGAATCAAGAGTACTGACAAAGGATTGATGGAAAAATACCATAGAGACAGAGAAGAAATCCGAAAAAGAAATAGAAAGAAAGAATTTATAGAAACGAAGAAGAGAGTCAGCGGTAATCGAAACAATTGAAATGCCCTCGCCTTGATACCTTTATTTACACCATATATGCTATTTCAGCCAACTATTATTCAATGTTAAGTTATAACTCTTGGCGGTTTTAATACTGCAAGTGTATTTCCTCCTTTATTTTTCATTTTTTTTCATTTGTGACCCTGTCCACTGATTAATTTCTTGAGCTGGGTTCAGTTTCTGCTACAATTTATTTTAGGTATAATTTTCTGGGTTTTCAGCAAATTTGTGCATTGTTATCGTATATTTATGTTTCCCTTTAGATATTTTCTTCTTTTATCTGCCTTTTTTCTAAGCAAGAATGCTAGTTACTACTATTAATAAGCGGGAATGATGAGCTGCATCCGGTTAAACAAAAGAGCAGCATCCGGTTAGAAATCGGGTTAGAAGGGTTTAATTGTAACTTAATCAAAATGCCCAACGCTATAGTTCGACGCGTGCTGGCCCGCTTTCTTCCAGGTTTGACACGTCGTTCCTAGCTCCGCCTTCCTATGTTTTGTCTGATCTCAAGTTTCTCCTCTTCTTCTTTGATGATTTCTCAAGTTTCTCCTCTACCATTTGCACATACCTGGACCAACCCTTCCAACTTCTTGCTATTTGTATGATATACAGTAAAGGTATGATTACCACCTTTATTTTGATTTAAGATTTAGTGGGGTTTTAATCTGAACAATGTTTGTTTCTTATATTTTGAACTTAAATCAGTAGATCATGCAAGATAACGTAGTGAAATCCAGCATAGGAAATTTAGTCTCTCATATACGAGATCGTAATCCTCGAAAATATTCAGATAGGAGTTGGGGTATTAGAAGGTACAATATAAGTGTTACGGAAATAAAAGAGAGTGCCACTAGCGAGACAACTAAAATTTCAATGCAGAAGAAAACCTACGAGCCCAAGGGTGTGGAGGTAAGTAACTAAGGATAATAATAGGCGAGTAAGAACATTAGAAATTCTGTGGGGTATACGGTATAATAAGCTCGTAACTTTACAAGAGTTAGAGGGTCTTCCCTAAGCACTGCAATGAAAGACTAGCTGAGAAAATAAGGAAGAAGGTTTCAAGCTAAGCATAGTGACCTAAAGAGGAAATGATCTTATAACAACAGTCTCACCACAACATTGTACACACTCCATAAGAAAGTGGCCTCAATCAGGCCAGAATGTTTTAACTTTTCAAACAAGCTTGTGTAGGATTCTTCGATTGGCGTGAAACTATTTCTTTGCCTTTGTTCCCCTCCATGCCCCAGTTTTTTAGGGTTGTTGGATGCTCGAAAATGTTGTGAAGGCAAAAGTGCATTATCCGGTGCTGACGCTCGCCATAAGGAGTGACCCAGTGGTTGACAGATGACCGGATATTGCTTGGAGGATAATACTGGGGTGGATTATGTGGAGCTCGGGGATAGGTTTGGGGTTGGGGTTGAGGCTGAGTATATTGATGAGGCGGACCCGTTGGACCATGTCGTGATCCTGAGACAACCATGGCAACATCATCATGTTCCTTCTTACCAAGCAAGCTTCCTGTGTCGTTCTGAATTGCTTATGTTGTGGCTTTTAAGGAAGAATAGCTCATGATCTTGCTTGACTTTAGGGCATCTTCCACCATTTCTCCCATTTTTACCACATCATTAAAAGGCTTACTTACAGCCGAGATCAAGTGTCCAAAGTAAGTAGGCTCCTAATCTTGAAGAAAGTACTCGACCATCTCGTCTTCTTCTATCGGGGGATTGACTCGGGCAGCTTGCTCTCTCCATCTGAGCCCGTATTTTCTAAAGCTTTCATTAGGCTTGTTTTCCATCCTAGTGAGGGACATGCGATCCGGGATAATTTCTATATTGTACTGAAAGTGTCGGGCAAAGGCCTGAGCCATATCGTCCCATGTGTACCACCTACTAGCGTCTTGGCGGGTGTACCACTTCGGAGCTACCCCACTCAGACTCTAACTGAAATACGTCGTCAATAATTTGTCCTTCCCATCGGCGCCTCTCATCTTACTGTAGTAGCCTCTCAAATGGGCCACCGGATCTCCATATCCGTCATACAGATCAAAATTTGGCAACTTAAACCCAGTAGGTAGTTGGGCGTTGGGAAACAAGCACAAGTCTTTGTAAGACACGCTCGTCTGGCTCCTTATGCCTTGCATGTTTCTTAAAGACTGCTCTAAAATTCTCACCTTCCTGGATATCTCATCTTGCTCCACTGTCTTAGCAGGATTTTCAGTTTCATCGGGAGGCTCAAAATGATGAGCTTAAAGAGTATGGATCCGAGACCTTGAAAATTGGTTTTGGAGCATAGTGTTAGGCATCGGGGACTTTGAACACAGTCTCGCTAGAGGATTGAGGAAAAGTAGCTGGTGGAGGAGCTACAAAAACATGAGTGGTCAAAGGAGAGGGATATGGGTGGTTTTGGCAGGTGGAGTGTGAAAAGGTTGTGGGAAGATATGAGCAGCAGTAGGAAGCTGGATTTGTGGCAGTGGCGAAATGGTGACGAGGCTTTCAGTATAGTTAGGGGGAACTAATGGCAGAGGACGCCTACTAATCCAGGCTTGGTATATTTCGGCTATCTGTCCTTTCAATCTTAAGACCTCTTCTTTCAACTCAGATTCTGATCCAACAATCTTCTTAGACAGATCAATAACACATGTGTCCAAGACTTTGCTAGCCATGGCTACCTTGCTCTTTGACCTTGTGTTGTATGGAAGAGTTACCAGCTTAAGAACCACAAACCAACCACCCTTCTGCTATAATAAAGATAACAAAGAGGAACAAAATGAAGTCATCATGTTAGCATTAGGGCATTTAACAGCTAAAAAAAATATCACATTGCATGCAATGCACTTGACAACCAAATTCATGCACAAAATTTTTCATGATGCTCTCACGACCTGGACATTCTTTTGGTTTCCAACAAGTTATTTCTACTATTATAGGAATTCAATATGTAAAGTAAAGGCTGTCACGTACTCATATAGCTTTTAGTACCCTATAAGTGATCATCATGTCACCTTCCAGTTCTAGGTGGAGATCGTAATTACCGGTAGGCATATTTTACTTAAAAGACTAAGAAAAATATACGTAAATTACGGGATATAAATTTTTCTTTATGACTCGTTATCAAATTTGTGTAATTATGAGATCATGTCAAAATGAACGAAAGGTTTAGCCTTAACATACCTGGAGTAGAGAAAGATTCGTATGATTTTCTCGGGAAAAATTGTACCGTACTTCTTCAGAACCGCAAAATTTCTCCGTTGCTAAAACACTAAAAATCTTCGTTCGAATCTTGAAGATTTACGCTACTTAATGATAATCACGCTACTTAATGCATAACATCTGATCTTTGGAGTGATTTTGGGAGAATGGTGGGTTGAAGGAATTAAGGTTTAACGTCTTGGTTTAGTTTGGTTGAAAGACTTTTGGTTAGGCAATTTCTTGGAAATGAAAGATATTGTTATTTGATGACAACTTAGTAAGGAATGACTTAGTCATTCCTTTATCACATGGCTCTTAGTAAGGAATGACTTAGTCATTCCTTTATAACATGAATAGCTGCCACTTGGGGGTGGGGTGGGGGTGGGGGTGGGATATTTAATCTTTATTCGCTTATTAGGTAATTAGGTAATATCCTGTTACCCGGTAATTAATCAATTACCCGCATAATTAAAAATTATCCCAAATTACTTAAAATAATACTTATTTTAAATATACTTTATACATCATACTACCGTGGTCATATGGTACCTTGCATGGTACTATTCCATAATTGTTGGGTATTATTACTCGACCCTTAGTTTATCCCAATTCGACAACCTTCAATGAAACTCATTTTCTTTAATTCGTGTACCTTTCCTTCACGGCACCTGGAGTTGGGTATCCCATCTCGAGCCATATTTCCAGTTTGAAATAGGTGGGGGTATCTAGACTTCATTTCTTCCTCCGCTTGCCACGTCATCTCTTTCACATTCTCGCTTCTCCATAAAACCTTCACGGATGCTACCGCCTTATTTCGTAGCTTGCGGATTTGTCGGTCTAGGATGGCAACCGGAATTTTCTCGTATGATAAGTCCTCTGTAATCTGTACATCATCCGTGGGCACCACTCGGGTAGGATCGCCAATGCACTTTCGTAACATAGATACGTGAAAAATCGGATGGACAGACTCCAATTCCGAGGGCAATTCTAACTCAGAAGCTACTTGGCCCATTCTCCGAATGATCCTATAAGGCCCAATATACCGTGGGCTAAATTTGCCTTTCTTCCCAAACATCATCACACCTTTCATAGGTGACACCTTTAAGAATACCCAATCATTAACCCCGAACTCTAAATCTCATCGCCGCATGTCAGAATATGAATTCTGGCGACTCTGAGCTGTCAACAGTCGATCCCGGATAAGCTTTACTTTTTCTATGCCCCGCTGAACAAGGTATGGCCATATGAGTTGACCGCGGGCCCAGATTACAACATATTTTTGGAGGTCATTTCAGAAAGGTCTAGGGACTCAGGTGAATCTCAGCAAAGCTTTTCATCCACAAACTGATGGACAAGCCGAGCGCACAATTCAGACGCTCAAGGATATGTTACGAGCATGTATGCTGGATTTTAAAAGAAGTAGGGATGAACATCTAACTCTTATCGAGTTCGCATATAATAACAGTTACCACTCCAGTATCCAGATAGCTCCATATGAGGCTTTGTATGGGCATATGTGCAGATCTCCTAAAGGGTGGTTTGAGGTTGGAGAATCTAGGTTACATGGGCCAGACCTGGTTCAGCAGGCCACAGAAAAAGTAAAGCGTATCCGGGAGCGACTGTTGACAGCTCAGAGTCATCAGAAGTCATATTCTGACATGTGGCGACGAGATTTAGAGTTCGGGGTTAATGACTGGGTATTCTTAAAGGTGTCACCTATGAAAGGTGTGATGGGGTTTGGCAAGAAAGGCAAACTTAGCCCACGGTATATTGGACCTTATAGGATCATTCGGAGAATGGGCCAAGTAGCTTATGAGTTAGAATTGCCCTTGGAATTGGAGTCTGTCCATCCGATTTTTCACGTATCTATGTTACGAAAGTGCATTGGCGATCCTTCCCGAGTGGTGCCCACGGATGATGTATAGATTTCAAAGGACTTGTCATTCGAGGAAATTCCGGTTGCCATCCTAGACCGACAAATCCGCAAGCTACTGATAAGGAGTAGCTTCCGTGAGGGTTCTNGAAATAGACCGATTTTATATCACCCTTCAATTCGAATTAGCAAAAGCAATGTCTCCTTGCATAATATGGATTCCAAACATTCATGATCTGGATGTGAATGAGTCGAATGACTTAGCCCTCGGTCTATTAGTGAACCATCTCTCCAGGGATTGTGAAAGATGTTCTACTAGAAATATTCTTGTTATTGCTTCGACTCATATTCCCCAAAAAGTGGATCCCGCTCTAATAGCTCCGAATAAATTAAATACGTGCATTAAGATACGAAGGCTTCTTCTTCCACAACAACGAAAGCACTTTTTCACTCTTTCATATACTAGGGGATTTCACTTGGAAAAGAAAATGTTCCATACTAACGGATTCGGGTCCATAACCATGGGTTCCAATGCACGAGATCTTGTAGCACTTACCAATGAGGTCCTATCGATTAGTATTACACAGAAGAAATCAATTATAGACACTAATACAATTAGATCCGCTCTTCATAGACAAACTTGGGATTTGCGATCCCAGGTAAGATCGGTTCAGGATCATGGGATCCTTTTCTATCAGATAGGAAGGGCTGTAGCACAAAATGTACTTCTAAGTAATTGCCCCATAGATCCTATATCTATCTATATGAAGAAGAAATCATGTAACGAAGGGGATTCTTATTTGTACAAATGGTACTTCGAGCTTGGAACGAGCATGAAGAGATTAACGATACTTCTTTATCTTTTGAGTTGTTCTGCCGGATCGGTCGCTCAAGATCTTTGGTCTTTATCCGGACCCGATGAAAAAAATGGGATCACTTCTTATGGACTCGTTGAGAATGATTCTGATCTAGTTCATGGCCTATTAGAAGTAGAAGGCGCTCTGGTGGGATCTTCACGGACAGAAAAAGATTGCAGTCAGTTTGATAATGATCGAGTGACATTGCTTCTTCGGCCCGAACCGAGGAATCCCTTAGATATGATGCAAAACGGCTCTTGTTCTATCCTTGATCAGAGATTTCTCTATGAAAAATATGAATCGGAGTTTGAAGAAGGGGAGGGAGAAGGAGCCCTTGACCCGCAGGAGGATTTATTCAATCACATAGTTTGGGCTCCTAGAATATGGCGCCCTTGGGGCTTTCTATTTGATTGTATCGAAAGGCCCAATGAATTGGGATTTCCCTATTGGTCCAGGTCATTTCGGGGCAAGCGGATCATTTATGATGAAGAGGATGAGCTTCAAGAGAATGATTCGGATTTCTTGCAGAGTGGAACCATGCAGTACCAGACATGAGATAGATCTTCCAAAGAACAAGGCCTTTCCAAGTGACATGTCAAGTCCAGGGCATCCCAATTGGATTGACTGGGATGAGA
>NW_017673112.1:134922-150719 GCF_001879085.1 Nicotiana attenuata
GGTGGTGACGATACAGTGCAAACACGTTCCACCTGAAGACATTCGGCCTAAACGTATGATGCTATAATTACAGCGGCATTACTTTAGTAAGCCCTTTTTTTTTGGATTCATATAGGTTATTTTAGTGTTATCCTGTATGAGAAAATTTATTCAAAGGCAGCCAAAAGAAAGCGCCAACTATTTTTTATCTAACAATGTTGGGCTCGACTAACTGACAGGGTATGTCTACAAGCCTCTACTGGTGGATAAACTGTGATAGAAACTGCTTCCCGACCTACTCATAACAAATATACATATATATACAAGAAGTACATAATGCTCTTGTAATACCCTATATTTGTAAAAAGGGTGTATTCATAATACTAATAATAATAATAATAATAATAATAATAATAATAATAATAATAATAATAATAATAATAATAATTACAAGAAAGTAACTACAACAAAAAAAAAAAAAACAATGAAACAAAATAAACAAAACAAAAAGGAGGCATAATACAAGTGGGCTTAGCCCATGTCGTGACTAAAAAGTAAAAAGAGGAAAAAAAAAGAAGAGAAGAATAAGATTTAAAGGGCACAAAGCCCATTCTCTGGAAAACATTGGAATCAAACAAAAGGGGAAAGCAGCAAGCTGCGCAAAAGGAACAGAAGCAGCGAGTTTCAGAGAAAAAAAAGGGAAAAGAGAAGAAGAAGAAGAAGAAGAAGAAGAAGAAGAAGAAGAAGAAAGCTTTGGGCAAAGGCTTTAAGAAGAACTGAGAGTTGAAATTGATAAAGCTCTCCTTCGACTCAAGAGGTTAATCTTCTTCTTCTTCTCATCTGTTGAATTACTGTATTTATGCAATTTCATGTAGTACAAAGGAATTCGATATCAACTTTCTCTTATATAAAAAGAAATATACAATTACTATGGAGATAACAAGGCTATAAGGGTTTGGTTTAAGCACTGATAGGTCTAATTTTAGAGGAGTAAATTATACTAATTAGTTTGAAATTGATAGAATTATGGACTAGTTCTATGATTAAATAAAAATTCACAAATTTAGACTCAAACAGGGACCCCGATGATTGGGTATTCTAAGTTAGCCATGAATTAGCCTAAACAAGAGAACTAACATGAGATGATATTATGTAATCATAGATTGATTGGAGGAATTTGTACGAATTGCTCGAGGTGAAGCATTTGGTATTTCGGCACGAGTACTTTGAGTAGTAACCTTACCTCAATTCGTATTTCTACAACTAGCATGATTTACATATGATTTTAATATGAACATGTTACTGACTGATTTGAATTTTCATGTGGGACAAGTCCTTTACTCGATGTGATACTACTATATTTATTTTAGACGATTACAGTTATTCTGAATATTCTCATTGTTACTGAAATACCGTTACTTGAGATAAGATTTACCGTTATCGAAAAGAAATTATACGATTTAATAAGAACCAAAATGCCCTATATTGTTTTAAAAAGTTTCTACGAGTATATACGGATTACAGAGACAAGTATAAATGGGAGTAGACATTGAAGGATCCCGTAGCTAACGGCAGGTTCGTTAGACCTGGTGCACCTTTTATTTACTGATAACCGTTATAGCCCTCGCTAGTGGGAAGGTAGAACTAGCATACCATAACCGATTTCCCTCAAGTAGGGACTACCGTTGTATATGACTTCTTGCAAGGAAGTCCACAGATATACCGATTACATGATCCGTTCATTGAAACCTCCCAAAATATGAATATTGATATTATACAGTGGTTACCGAGCTTATTACTGAATTGTTAATTGTATTATACTACAAGAAAAGCATGATGAGACTGAAAATTATTTGTAGTT
Organism: Nicotiana attenuata; assembly: GCF_001879085.1. Classification (NCBI taxonomy): domain Eukaryota; kingdom Viridiplantae; phylum Streptophyta; class Magnoliopsida; order Solanales; family Solanaceae; genus Nicotiana; species Nicotiana attenuata. The sequence continues at coordinate 136,763 of NW_017673112.1, forward strand.
TGTGAAAGGGCATTTTTATGTTATTTTTTGTTTGAGATACTAGCATGTTTTCTGACTTGTCCCCAAATAAAAACGGTTGTGGTTAAGTGTTATTACTCACTGAGCTAGCGACTCATTCCCCGTTAATTTGTTTTACAGAGACAGCAGTTGACGCGGGCGAGGATTTCGTTAATTAGAGCGCACAGGTTGATAGTTCTTGGTGAGCCTCGCACTTGTTCGCGTGGGCGGAGATCTTATTATATTGTTATACTATTTTCTTTGAAATCATAGAGTCGCTCCATAGTCATTAATTTAGTGTCATGCGTATTCTTTTATTTTTATAGTCTTATGTTGAGTATCGTTCTCATTTATCAAAGTTGGAGATAAATTAGTATTTCTAGTGGTTACTTGGTGATTTAGTTATGGTGAAGACTTGTATTGGTTAATTGACAAGTTGTCAATTGTTTGGTGTGATATTAGGATGTTTGGTTGCTGATTTGAGACAAGAAAATTTTTGGGATAGTCCAAAAACAGGAGAAACTCTGTCCGATTTTTTGTAAAATACCGATGAGGCTTACTTGGGGGCACTTGCTCCTAGGTGCCGGTCATGATCCTAAATTGGGTCGTGACAAAGTTGGTATCAAAGCTTACGCTTTAAGTCCCGATTCATGGAGCAATGTTTTATAGAGTCTTGTTCATGGGTATGTAGGCACCCATACTTATGATCTTGAGGCTACTGAACATCTAGGAATGGTTTCCCTTCTTTCATTCTTTGATCGTGCGTTGAGATAACTTGAGATTGACTCTGGATTTTTTCTTTCGCAGATGGCTAGGACACGCACACCCTCATCTTCTGGACGTGGTGCTACACCGGGGTGGCGGTCAAGTTGGGGTTCATCAAACTAGAAGACGGACTGCTCCTCAACCTCATGTTGGGAACATGGATCAAACCCAAGCTGTTATGCCAGATCAAGTGCAAGAGCAGGGAGTTCAGAACGTCCACCACTAGTGCCAACTGTTGTACCTACTGTTGCCTTACCTGCAGATGCAGTGGCAAGGTTATTGAATGTGTTAGAGGCATTGGTTCCTGCTCAAGGTGGAAGTCCATCTCCTCAGGCTACTTTACAGACACAAGCACCTGCACAGACTCGGACTTTCGGGAATAAGGAAGTATCCCTACAAGAGTTTCGGAAATTGAAATCACCAAAATTCACAGGTTCCGATAATTCAGCAGATCCTCAAAGTTTCTTGGATGGGACACTTAAGACATTACGTGCTCTTGGATGTTCTAGTGAGAGAGCCGTTGAGCTCGCAGCATACAAACTAGAGGATATGGCCAACACATGGTATGAAACGGTATTGCTAGGAAGGCCGGCAGGAGCACCACCACTGACATGGGACGAGTTTACTAAGTTGTTCAAGAATCATTTTCTTCCAGACAGTCTAATGCAACAATATGCTAGAGACTTTGAGAGATTGGTTCAGACTCCAGATATGGATGTGTCAACATATAACACTAAGTTTTGTAAGCCGGCTATATATGCTCCTCACTTAGTGCCTACCGAAGAAGCTCGAGTTCAGAGGTTTGTGGATGGATTGCAGTAGTCCCACAGATGAAGACTTTATCCTACTCTGATGTAGTCGACCTTGCTAGAAAGATTGAAAACAAGGGACGTGAGGAGCGTGCCGCTAGTGAATTACGTATGAAGGCCAAGACAGGAGGGGATTTCAGTGGCGGTTTTAGTGGAAATAGAAGAGCAGGAAATCAGGGACAACAACAACAGGGTTCTCAGACAGGGACACACATGTCTTCATAGTCCACATACAGACCACATTACAGTCAAGGTAATAGGGGACCATCATCTTCTAGACATCGTAATTCTGGGAAGATATATGCCACTACTCCAGTCTGCCAGACCTGTGGTAGATCACATTTGGGCCAATGTCGTGTTCTAATTGGAGAGTGCTTTCGGTGTGGCAAGTTGGGACATCACTTGAGGGATTGCCCTCAGCCTCCGAAAAATTTCAACCAGGCTTCTATTCAGTTAGCTGCACCGACTTAGACTACTCGTAATACTTCATGTGCTACAGGTACAGGAAATAGAGGTCGAGGTGTTGTAGACCATGCTAGTGTGAATCAAGGACAAGGGAATGCTGGTAGAGGTCAGGCGAGAGTTTTTGCATTTACTAGACAGGATGCTCAGGCCTCGAATGCGGTGGTTACAGGTATTCTTTCTGTCTGTTCATTTGATGCACTTGCGTTGATTGATCCGGGATCTACTCACTCCTATGTGTCCTCGTACTTTGCTTTGAGATTTAGTAGACAGCCTGAGCTATTGAATGATCCTTTTCTAGTTGCTACTCCTGTTGGAGAGTCTGTGTTAGCTGAATACGTGTATCGTGCTTGTCAAATTCGGGTTGAGGGTAGAGATACTCTAGATGACCTTATTGTACTTGATATGATTGACTTTGACGTGCTAATGGGAATGGATTGGTTATCTTCTTGCTATGCTATAGTCGATTGTCATGCAAAGATCGTAAAGTTTGAGATACCAAATGAACCCAGTTTTATTCTAAGAGGAAGTCAGGTTCCAAAGACTTGCAAAATTGTATCTTTTATGAAGGCTCAATGACTTCTGAAGAGAGGTTGCTTGGGTCTCTTGGCTATTGTAAATGATACAAGAAAGGAAACAGTTAGTATAGAAAATTTACCAGTAGTGAGAGAATTTTCTGATGTATTTTCTGAGGATTTACCAGGATTGCCTCCAGTACGAGAAATAGACTTTGGTATTGATTTGCTACCTGACACACAACCCATATCGATACCCCCATATTGAATGGCACCAGCAGAGTTGAGGGAGCTAAAGAAACAGTTACAGGACTTGTTAGATAAGGGTTTTATTAGACCTAGTGTATCACCATGGGGTGCACCAGTACTGTTCGTAAAGAAGAAAGACGGATCCCTGAGAATGTGCATTGACTACAGGCAGTTGAACAAGATAACAATACACAATAAATATCCTTTGCCTCGTATAGATGATATGTTTGATCAGTTACAAGGAGCTGCCCACTTTTCAAAGATTGACCTTCGTTCTGGTTATCATCAACTTAGAATCAAAGATGAAGATATTTCTAAGACTGCTTTCAGAACTCGATACGGGCACTATGAACTTTCTTGTGATTCCTTTCGGACTGACAAATGCTCCAGCTGCATTCATGGATTTAATGAATAGGGTGTTCAAGCCGTTTATGGATAGATTTGTAATAGTATTTATTGATGATATTCTGATATACTCTCGTAGCCAAGGAGAACACGAGAATCATCTCAGGACTATGTTGCAGACATTACGAGAACATCGGCTTTATGCTAAGTTCTCAAAGAGTGAATTCTGGCTAGACTCGATAGCATTTCTGGGACATGTTGTGTCCAAAGATGGAATTATGGTAGATCCTAAGAAGACCGAAGTTGTGCAGAACTGGCCCAGACCTACTTCTCCTACAGAGATTCGCAGCTTTTTAGGCTTACCAGTCTATTACAGGCGTTTTGTGCAGGATTTCTCCAAAATAGCAGCGCCATTGACCAAGCTAACACAGAAAAATGCAAAGTTTCAGTGGACGGAGGAATGTGAGCATAGCTTTCAAAAACTCAAAATATTTTTGACAACTGCACCAATATTAGCCTTACCATCAGGTTCTGGAGGATTTACAGTATTCTGTGACGCCTCGAGGGTGGGATTAGGATGTGTTCTCATGCAAAATGGTCGTGTTATAGCTTATGCTTCGAGAAAATTGAAAAATCACGAGCAAAACTATCCTACACATGATTTAGAGATGGCTGTAGTGGTATTTGCTCTAAAAATTTAGAGGCATTATCTATACGGCGAAACTTGTGAGATTTATACTGACCATAAAAATCTGAAGTATATCATTCAGCAGAGAGATCTGAATCTTCGGCAGCGTCGATGGATGGAACTACTCAAAGACTATGATTGTTCTATTTTATATCATCCTCGAAAAGCCAATGTGGTGGCTGATGCATTGAGCAGAAAATATATGGGGAGCTTGGCACATATAGCCCCTGCAAAGAGACTTTTGGCCAAAGATATTCAGAGACTAGAAGATACAGGTATCAGATTTAGTTTCGAAAATTCAGAGGCATTGTTGGCTTGTGCTCAGGCTATGTCTTCATTAATTGAGCGCATTAAGGCCACCCAATATGAGGATGAACGATTATGCAAATACAGAGATGAGGCCTTAGCTGGTAAAAGCAAGGATATGATTGTTGAAAGTGATGGTGTTCTTCGAATGGGTGACATGCTATGTGTAGCAGACGTAGATGGGTTGAGACATGCTATTCTTAAAGAAGCTCACTACACTAAATACACCATACATCCTGGATTCACAAAAATGTACCATGACCTGAAGCAATTTTATTGGTGGGAAGGTATGAAGAAAGATGTTGCTAACTTTGTTTCTAGTTGTTTGACATGTCAGCAGGTCAAGGCTGAGCATCAGCGACCCGCAGGACTACTACAATAAATTGAGATTCCAGAGTGGAAATGGGAAAGAATTACTATATATTTTGTCACCGGGCTACCACTAACCCTTAGAGGTTATAACTCGATATGGGTGATTGTAGATCGACTGACGAAATCAGCACACTTTTTGCCGGTGAAGACTACATATGGTGGAGTCAGGTATGCACAAATATTTATGAACGAAATTGTCTGACTTCACGGAGTTCCAGTATCCATCATCTCTGATAGAGGATCACAGTTCACTTCACGCTTTTGGAAATCTTTTCAAGAAGCATTGGGTACACGAGTAGATCTTAGTACTGCATTTCATCCACAGACAGACGGGCAGTCTGAACGTAGTATTCAGATCTTGGAGGATATGTTGAGAGCTTGCATTCTTGAGTTTGGAGGTAGTTGGGACACTTATCTACCGTTAGCTGAATTTGCTTACAACAATAGCTTCCAATCCAGTATTCAAATGGCACCGTACGAAGCATTGTATGGTAGAAGATGTCGTTCTCCTATCGGATGATTTGAAGCTGGTGAGACTAACTTATTGGGACCCGACCTAGTAAAAGAAGCTATGGACAAGGTCCAGTTGATCCGACAGAGATTGTTTACAGCTCAAAGTAGACAAAAGTCTTATGCTGATAAGAGAAGAAGAGATTTAGTGTTCTCAATTGGAGACAAAGTGTTCCTATGAGTCTCTCCTATGAAAGGTGTGATGCAATTTGGGAAAAGAGGCAAGCTGAGCCCCAAGTTTATAGGACCGTATGAGATACTAGACCGAGTGGGAGCGGTGGCTTATCGTTTCGAACTTCCACCTGAGTTGTCCTTTATTCATCAAATTTTTCATGTCTCAATGCTTAGGAAATGTATGTCAGACTCATCTCAGATAATCGAAGCCCCTACTATACCACTTGATGAAAAGTTGTCTTACGAGGAGGAGCCGATGGAAATTCTTGATAGACAAGTAAGAAAGCTACGGTCAAAAGATTTTGTGTTCGTTAAAATCTTATAGAGAAATCATACCGTTGAAGAAGCCACCTGGGAAGTAGAAAAAGATATGCAAGCAAAGTATCCTCATTTGTTTCAGTCAACAGGTACGGACTTAAGTTAAATTCGGGGACCGAATTTCATAAGGTGGGGAGGATTGATCGCTGCCGACTCAACACTAGACTAAGGTAGGAAGAGCGAGTTGCAACAGCTTTTACCCGAATAGTGGTTCGGGATCGAATTTCCACAGGGAGCTAGTAATGGAGTTGTATTGTCTGTTTAGTCTAGAATTGCAGTTGTGCTTCTAATGTCACTTCTAACATCTTTGGTTTTGATTTTTATATCTACTATTATAAGACTAATGTTTGAAGCTAAATTATGCTACGGAGATATTGCTAAGTTGTAATTAATATATAGAAAGGCACTAGGGTCGTTGCATTGCCTAGGTGGCTAACTAACGGGTAGATGCTACTAAGGGTAAATTGACATATTTGGGGCTTATGCTATAACCGTTGCTCAATTATACCCACTCTCACACCTCTCGGTAGAGAGAGTAATTTTGCCCAATTGACTCTCTCGAGACCAATTGGGTAGGCCAATTAGACCAAGCAACTAGGGCTCAAGTAGGGTAATTACTCTCTCGAGGTTTAACCCGTTAATTGGGACTACCATTTCTCATGGGTCCATCCAAATTCCTTGTTGGGTCAATTTTGGGGTCACAGACTCTCTTTCTTAAGAAGAGTTAAACCCACCAAGCTAGAATCAGTGTTTGCAACCACCAATCCTTAATTAAAACCTAAAATTAACCCAAATAGCAAACACCCAATATCAATCTATCCTTCGATGGCAACACCCATCAATTACCCACACTAGGGTTGAGCCACAACCCTAGCTAGTGAGTTTAGCTACTCATGCTAGATGCAGAAATTAAAGAAATAGATGAAGAAGCAAACATATTAATTGATTACTAAGGAAGAAATACCATATTGAAGGTCAAAAATGCCAAAAATGGCTAAACCCAGTGTTCTCACGAGCTCAGCAGCTTCAGAAAAACAAAACTTTACCTAAAAATGGGAAAAGGATCTATTTATAGTGGCTGGAAAAACTGGACAAAAATACCCCTGCGGGGTTAGCGCGGGCCGCGCAAAAAGGTAGCGCGGCCGCGTTGGCTCTTGAACTCTTGAAATTTAACTCTCTGAAGTTGAGGGACGCGGACCGCACGAAAGTGTAGCGCGGCAGCAGGAGCTCTGGCGCGGACCGCGTAAGTGTGACCGCGGCCGCGTGGCTTGCTCTGGTCCCAACTGGCATCTATCTGAATCTCTTCACGCGGGCCGCATGAAAAAGTGGCGCGGCCGCGTGAGCTGAACGCGGGCCACATAAATCCAACCGCGGCCGCGTTGTGAGAGCCCTGAATATGCACTTCTCTGAATCTCCTAGTGCGGCCGCGTGCACTTTTGTGCGGTCCGCACTAGGCTCTTTTTTCCATCACTTTACTTGGCCTTTGATACTTGAGCAGGTTTCACTCTGTTTTGAGCCGATCTTTGACATTTCAGTCACTTTGTCGCTCAAACCTGCAATCAAGCACAACCTGTGAGCATTTTGGGATTATTTCGTATCAAATTACACTCAAAGCATAGGCAAGTAGGGGCATAAAACACGTTAAAATCCTACTTATCAACTCCCGCAAACTTAAACCTTTGCTTGTCCTCAAGCAAACAAAATAAGACCCACCCCTTAAAGGAACATCCAAGTAATTCCAGCTATCCTAAAGTAACCTCAACAAGCATCAATTGGGACTAACAATTGCCCTCAATACGAATGCATCATTAACACATTTTAAACTTCAAAAACTATGGTTCAAGTGTGACACAAGAGCATCAAGCGTTGACACATTTCATGAAAGAACTTTTCTCAAATACCTTGGTCATTGTGGAACCCAAACTCACACATCCTCATCTCTCCCTAAGCGAACCTCACCTTTTAGAGTATTTACACACAAACCGAGGTTGATGGACTTTCACTCATCTCTCTCAAGAAGAAGGCCACAAGTCCGCTCTAGGTACCATATGCTTGCCCCTTATGTAAGTATCCACTAATGTAGGCTCCCTTCAACTCGAAATCATATAGGGCTTTTGCGGAGTCATTGTGAAGGCTTTTGGATAAGGGTAGGACATGTTTTTATTCAAATGGGTTCAATCTTACCTTAAGCACTTCCTTTGATTCATTTTGGCACACTTTCTTGACTCATTTGAGTATTTCACTTCTTTTCAAGGGGTTAGAGGGACAAATTGTCGCTCTTTCTTATGCAATTCAAATCATTTCTCCTTTTTCTACTTTTTCCACGCCTTTTTCACTTTTGTTTCCTTTGAATCCCCTTTTTATTCTTTTTCACATTGGTCTTTCTTTTTGTCTTTTTCTTTTCTTTCTTTTTCATTGCTTTCCTTTTCCTTTTGCTTTTGTACCTTTTACCACTTTATTTCCTTTCTTGTCTCTCCTCCCCCAAACTTAGACATTTGCCATTACTTCAAGGGAAGATTTTGGGTGCCAAGAGAGGGTATCTTTTAGAACGGGTATAGGCTTGTAACATCGGTTCTTGAAAGAAAAAGGTTCAAGGCTCGAAAGGGTTAACTAGGGATCATTTCATTGGTAGGCCATTAAATTGTTCAACTTAACATTGGGATCAAGGAGAGCCTATAATCACTTCTCAAGTCAAATTTCACCTAGGATTTCGCCTCAACAAATATTCAGGGCAAGTTCTAGACCATTGAATCGGAACTTGGACTCACAATTTGATTCCTCACCACACATGCTAGGGGATTGCTAAAGACATCGAGTCGAGGGCCCACAACGACCTCAGTTATGATTCAAGCGCACAATGGTCCAAAAAGACCACATGATGATTGTTTGGTCAACACAAGAGTCTCAAGGCCACCACTTTCACCATCCTAAACACAACGTTATGTCTTTGATCATAGAAGGATTATTGGCCATTGTATTTTGCCATGAGAGAAATTTCGCCCCATATCTATGGGGGCAAAGGTGATTGTGGACAGGACCCTTGCCCCTTAGATATGATGACCAAAAAAAGGATTTCCAAAGCAAGTTGATGAGATGGGTTGTTTTTACTCCTTCAAGAATTTGACTTAGAAATAGGGATGGAGGGAAACGAGAACAAGGTTAGCGTACCATTGTCCGGTTAGAGAAGAAGGGAGGCCATGTAACGGTCTTGAGATAAATGATGCATTCCCCGACGAGGCAACTTCTTGCTGTGTCAACGTGTGGACTTTGCCATGGTTCGCGGACATCGTAACTATCATTGTGACCGGAATATGTCCCGTGTGAGCTCTCCTTCCAAACCAAAAGAAGAAACTCAAAACGGGAAGTTTGGGAATTTTTGGTGATCCATACTGTTCAAAATTTGCACGGATGGTGTTTGTTTTGAATTAAGAAGATGTTGTCCCGAAGGTGACATTGAGAATATTGGAGGCTTGTCACTCTTCCCTTGTATGGTGGCATATGATGGGAGGGGTGGAGGACGCTTCAAAATTCTTGAGTTGCGGTTTCTATTGGACGACTTTGTTTTTAAAGATTGCTTAGGGACTTGTCAATTAGAGTGATTGCATGCCAAAGGGCGCCGGCAGGAATTTCAAAAAAGGGATGAGATGCTTCAATACGATTCTCGAGGTGGATATTTTTTTGATGTTTGTTGACATCGATTTTCATGGGGTCCGTTCGCGAGAGCTCTTGTGGATCAATATATTCTCGGTGGCGGTGGACTATGTCTCAAAGTGGGTGGAAGCCTAGCTTTACCCAACAATGAAGCCCGAAAGTTTGTTGTTAGGCATTCTTGAAAAAGAGTATCTTCACAAGGTTTGGTACCCCTCGTGCTTCATTAGTTATGGGGAGGTCTCACTTTTGCCATCAGGGCTTTTGATTCATTGCTTGCTAAGTATGAGTTAATCACAAAGTGACACCCCTATCATCCTCAAAGCCAGTGGTCCCAGTGGAAGTGTCCAACCGAGAAATTAAAGAGTATCTTGTCCAAGATGGTTAAATGCTAATAGACCGAATTGGTCGAAAGAGATTGATGCTTTTATGGGCTTTAACCGACGGCTTACAAGACCCCATTGTATGTCTTCCGTATCGGTTTGGTGTTTGTAAAGCTTTGCCATCTTCCGGTGGAATTGGAGCACAAGGCTGTGTGGGCATTGAGAAATTAACTTGGAATGGGATGTTGTGGGCAATCTCCGGGTTGAGCAACTAAATGAGCTTGATGAGTTTAGATTTCATGCCTACTCCAGGCTCATCCTTATATAAGGACAAGATGAAGTACCTTCTACGACAAATTATGCTCGGGGAAAAAGTAATTCAAAGGTTGTGATTATGATTCTTCTTTTAACTCCAGGTGAGGTATTTTCTGGGAAAGCTCAAGTACAAAGGGGTGGGCCATTTGAAGTGGTATGTGTGACTCCTTTTGGTGCTCTTGATCTCAAGAACAAAGAATGGTGAAGTATTTTCGGGTCAATGGGCATCGTGTCAAAGCATTATTTGGGAAATTTATGATTAGCCATATTGTGGCATCGTTCTTTGAAGTTGTTGTGATGGTAAACATGCGTCGTGCCGCGACAGTTAAAATCAGGCGCTCTGGGAGGCAAACCCATGTCTTTTTATTCTTTTTGATTTTCTTTGTAGATTAGGAGTTTTGACTAATTTATTTGTGAGAATGTGCAGGATTGTGTTGAAGCAGTGCAAAAACAAAAAGTGCCAAAAAGATGCAGTCTCTGAAGATTGATTAGTGCGGCCGCGGGGGCTTTGTCGGTCCGCATGGCATGAGTGCTGAAATGTATTGCTCTCCGAAGTTTCTCCGCGGCCGCGTCATGTTACTTGCGGTCCGCGTTGGTCTCACGCGGCGCGTGCCATTTGTGCGTTCCGCGTGGGCTGCTTCTGGCAAGGGTTCATAAATTTAACCCAGCGCGGTCCGCGGTTCCATTTTTTCACGCGCCGCTGGTGGTAAGTTACGGGGCCCCACAGTTCTCTATTAAATAGGGACCTTTAGCCTCATTTTAACTTTTTGCACTCTTGGAACACCTGAGCCCTAATTTTTTTACTGTTCATTCTCTGAGGGACCTTCTTGTGTGCTTGCATCAAAGTGCTTATTGATTCTTCATATTCCTGGTAACAAAACTACTTACATATTATCTTAATTAGTGTTTATTTTTAAAAATTTGTTATCTCCCAGTAGTGTAGCTTCTTTGTTCTTCCGTTTTTTTTCTTTGAATTCAATGATTAGGTTAGTTTATTGTTGCTTGGATGCTGGGTATGAAATCCCATGTTGGGGTAATTGATAGGGACAACTGACTCAGAACTTGAAACAAAAATGGACAAATTTGTCAAACCCTAACTCAGTTCCTACCTTTGCCTCAGCGGGCCCGCGCGTCATTTTCTCGCGGTCTGCATGGCCATGATGCAGCCTCACTACTGATGGTGCGGTCCGTGGTGGCCATTGCTTGTAAAGTTAACTTGCTCCAGCGCGGCCGCGTCCCTTAATTGTGCGGTCCGCGCTGCTCAACGCAGCCGCCCCCCTTTTACGCGGTCGCATTTGTGAGATTCAGAAGGTGTGTTCTCTCTGGTGTTGGTTCAGTGGGCCCTGCGGTCATTTTCACGCGGCCGCTGGGCCTCCACGCGGCCGCACGCGCCGCACCCCCGTGATGGGTGCGGTCCGCGTGGACTGTTCTGAAAAGGTTTCTGCAATTTTCCTGCTTAATATTATGCAATGTTATTTATTAACTATAACCTGTTCTTCAACTAACAAATGTTGCATGTTGCTTGCAGAAATGGTAAAAACTAGAGGTCGAAGTGCCAAAAACAACCCGGACCGGTGGACTCCTCCCGGGGAGGGAAAAGGGAAACAAAACAAAACTCACTCCCCGACAAAACTGAAAACAAGAAGCAAGTATAGTGGAGTGATGACGACAGTCAGGAGTTGGTACACTACTTCTCAGGACATCTCAGCTGACTCATGGGCAAGGCCCCCTCAAGTCCAGGCTCCACCTACACCCAAGCTCCACTAAATGTTACAGTCTAAGTCGTTCTGATGGCTCAGCAGCAGGGCAGGTCGATACTGCCACCTCCCCCATAGCTTCAGTATCCTGGGGTGAAGTGCAGCAGGGGACTAACAGTTTTGATGATTGACGTTCCGGGAAGAGGGGTGCCGAATCTGTATTTGAACGAAACAAGAAAGAGCTTTGAAGGTTGGGCCAGACCGCTTTGTTAGCAAAGTGCCTTCCACAACATTCATGGAATGTGGCCAAAAAAAGAAATTGATTGCCGAGAGAGCATTAATCCACCCGAGACTATTGCTTCATTATCCCCAATGTACACAACATTTCATACCAAGTAGGGTGAGAGCATTTTGTGTGTGACTTGATAGATTGCCAAACGAGCACATGGTAAAGGAGTTTTTTATGCCAAATTTTAGGCCCACACTATAAAAGGGGCCAATTGCGACCAAAGTGCGAATAGACAAGAGAATAGTATTTCTGGAAGGCGTTCAATGAATTATATGGTTTTGAGGATGAAGACGAACCCAAGTTACAATGAGAATTGTGAAATGAAGAGGAGGTTCGTCCATTGGTGGCTGAAAAATTTGGCTCATTCGGGTATTGTTCCGGATGGATACGAGGCGGGGGTGAAGATTTTGAGGAAGAATTGAACTTCGAAAGCTATGAGGGTGGCTTACCATTGTGTGCAATAGGCTCGACCCCACTTCTCATGACCAGACTATCCCACTTCCCTCGTGCTGTTGACTGATTGCCTCTATTACTGGCGGCTTTCGCCTATCAATGTGGAATGTGATGTACAGGCCGACATTCACTTCGATGGGGGATTGACGGTATTGGAAACTATTTATATCCCAACATCTCTCAGATAGTATTTCCTGACGCAAGGTAAAGAAGAAGCCCTACGATGTGACAGGTTCCCCAGTTTCCCCGTTCTCATGGTTCAGCATTCAGACCGGACAACCCAAGGACAAGAAAACACAAGGCAGTCCACCTCGCCTCCGATTGGCCAGTCTGAGGAGCCATTGCACGGTAGAGTCTGCTGTGAGCCTTCTTACTGAGCCTCCCTCCATTTCCAGCTGCCACCATTATTGTTAATGTGCCCTCCTCTTCTGCGGGTCCTAGGTTCTTCAGCTGGCCGGCCAGTCCCTTTCCCGACCAACCCTCTCACAAGTCCCATCAGTTGGCAAAGACTTGGGCCAGTTTAAAACAACTGGATGTCAGCCTGCGACATCCAAGTGTTCCACGTTGGCTACTTCATGTTAAGGCCCAGTCAGCACCAGCCACTGTTCAGTTTCCTCAGTCTATTTGAGTGATACTTGAAGAAGCTCTTGGCCAACCAGGGAGAAGATGTAATATGGAGACTCAGATGCCTTTGGACTTAAGCGGAGATTCCACATGGCAAAGCTCTGAAGGAGCTTTCCAAGGAGCAAAAAAGATGAGAAAGTCAAGGGCGTCTAAGGAGTCGGTGAAGGTGCTTAGAGCGGACGTGGACAAGCTATTGGCAGATAGATGCCTTTAGACTTGTTATTTGAGGATTCAGCACCTCCAGCAGCAGCACCAGAGCCATAGCAGGAGCAGGCACCCAGCCTCCATGGAAGAAGAGGAAGCTTCCCAGTACAGAGGGGTAGTGATTGAGCTTCCAGAGACTCAGGCGATTCCCTCCCAGTGATGCACCGATATTCAGCCGATATCCAGGAGGCAGGCCACTGTCCCAGAGCAGAGCAAGCAGCGGCTGGGAACCAGTCTGAGGTTCCCGCCCATAACAGAGGATCGGGACCACTGAGGATCCATGCAGACGGACCAGGCCTAGGACTCTTCTATATCTTTCATTGATCTTTTGTGCTTATTTGTGTTAGTTGGCATTGGGGACAATGCCATCTCTTATTCGTGGGGTGCGCCTACATTTTTTTGGATTATCTGGATGACTGTACATATTAGATTCTCATTTTATGTTCTGTTGATTCGATTTTCTAGTTGGTTTGTTATAACTTTCACATTTTAGCTACTTTTCTCGTACCTTTGCTACTTTTTTCGTACTTTTTATTCTCTTTTTGGTTTGTATATAAAGTTACATCGGTATATTTGCATCCCTTATTGTTATATTTACTCCCCGATTGTACATATTCATTCTATTTTCTATTTTCGCAAATTTTTTGTTTTTTTTTGCTTCATAGATAGGCTCGTAGCCTTTTTGTTTTGTTTTTACGTTTCCAATAAAGCCCTTGGTTTTCTTAATACCACGTTCTTTCCCAAGTGGGAGTATAGTGCGAACGAGTGGCTCTTCCCAATGATAGATGGCATGACAACCTTCTTAAGGTTTGAGTCCATTTTTTTATTCTTTTGTTTTTATAATTTCGTAGTTAAGGTACCTCAGGCAAAGCTTCACTTGGGCCTAAACATCCC